>NW_007745611.1:7715-11130 GCF_000696425.1 Galeopterus variegatus
AAAAAAAAATCCAAAGAAACTGTCTCATCCCTGTCAGTCTCTGTCATTCATCAAGTGCCTAGATATTTTCTTATTCCTGAGAAGCATTTGGTCTGTGATCTTAACTTGAACTTAGTTCTTGTTGTAACATCTGAACTATCAGGTCAATAAATTGCCCATTGATAAAAGTAAGTAACCCTACTGGCCTCCTTCTTTCGTTATTTGAGATGGTTATTAACAATTCAGATAGTCACTTTCTGCTTTTATTGTGTTCCTTCTGGTCCATAGTGGACACACCTAAACAAAACTATAAGGGGATTTAGGAAAATGTGACACATTCAAAATCAGAAATTCACTAACTAATCTGACCTCATACAATGAGTAAAGTACAGATGATCTAGGAATGACCTGGAAGGACTCTGTCCTATTTATTTTCCAAGACAATTTACAGTCAGACCATTGCTGTCTATTTCCCTCAAGAAGTGAGTTTTGGTAAATAACTGAATTGCCCCAATAATGGAAGGGTTAATCCTTTGAGCATCAGTGGGTAAGGGTTCTATTAAATAAAATTCTTTCTAAGTTGCACTATCATACTTCTCTGCTTTTTAAGTGAAGATGGTGACCATAAGTTAACCTTTTCCTGATGGCTTTAGGTGAGGATAATGAGCCTCAGTTTTTATGATCAGATGGATGGAAAATGCTTTGGTAAAATGGAAAGAAAACTGGATTCAGTCTCAGCAGCCCTGGGTGACTTTTCTTACTGTGACACTTTTTACCTGCACAATTTTGGATTTATGTCTGTATATTAGCCTTTTTCACTGAAAAATAGGGACAGTAACATCTCACTAGGCTGCTAAACATATATTTGTTTATATGTGAACAAATAAAATGATGTGTGTAAAACCACCCCTTTGGGTGGTGGACCGTTGGCTGGTGGCACTCAGCTGTCTAGTGAACCCATGCCAGGCTGAGGCACCAGCTCTGCTTCTCTTCTTTCCATTTTTCTCTTGCCCCAATAATTTTCTTCACTGCTGTCAACAGCCTTCCACTTGTTCCTATCTGTCAAAATACTAATCATTATTTCTCCATTACTAACCCAGTGACACTCAAAACAGCTTTCTTTTATGCGGCATGCTTTTGAATGTGAAAGATGAGGGGCCATCTGTATTTCAAGACTGTAAGAAAGTGCACGTTGAGCGTTGACTCCAAAGTTTGTCAATCCTTCATTATCCAAAGCAGATGATCCCGCAGACACCTGAGCAGTTTTTCTTGAAGCCTCTCTGAAATGCCAACATTAAGTGGAATTTCAGGTATGCTCAATTTAAAGACAACATCTCAGGCTACAATAATATTCAAAGTTCTGAGGTTCCTGTGTGACAGACCAATGTGATCTACAGGAATTGCTGCTGTTATAATACTTCACAGCATGTGTAGTACCCTGGTTGGTGGACCGAGTCAGGGAAGAGACAGTGGCAGCAGGAAACACATGTACGAGTCACTCACTGTCCTCTGACGAGACTGGGGGAAGGGTGGGTATCCTGCATTCCCTCTCTAGAAAGTTGGGCAGGACAGGGCTTCCATGTGGAGGGGGCTGCATTCAGCCTCCTGTGAGGAACCCCAAGTCAACAAGTGAGAGTAGCCGCTTCCAATCCTCATTGAAACCTTGAGTTCTGAAAAGTTCTTTCGTGGAAAGAAAAAACATGAAAGAATCAGAAAAAAATCTTTGTGCATCCATATACATCTATAAGCAACCTGAAAATGATGACATCTTAAAATATTCTTGGATTATAAAATTTTCAATTACCAAATGTTGTTCTGTATGAGATCCCAGAGTGCTAGGATGCAGAAGAACATGCATTCTCTTCTTATTTTTCTTACAGCTCAGAGAACATGATTCACTGGCAGGCAGAAATTGGCAAACACCCACCAAAGTCGACTGTCAGGAGTTAGACTCTGTAAAAAAAATAAGTTATCTGGAAAATTCAGAATATTTTTTTGTGTATAATCATACTCATTTTCTTCAATGCTCTATGTGAACTTGAAATGCCAAAACCACCCTTCCCAAAGTGAATGAATATGCCCAAATTAACTACATTACTATATATATATATATATATATATATATTGTTCATTCAAGAAGAAAACAGCCAGAAGTCAGGATCTCTTTTGAGATCACTCACAGAAAGCATGTGTGAGTTAACAGTTCTCAAAGGAGGGTGCTTAAGAAATCAGCTAGAAAGCTTGTTAAAATGGGCAGAAGCCCTCTCAGAGCTAGTTAAGCTGTGGGTCAGAGGCAGCACCTAGGAGTCTGCATTCTTAACAAGCACTCCCACTATAGTTTGGATTTCATTGGTCTGTGAGCTCTGATTTTGATTTAGTGTTCGGGCCTGTACTGCAAACCCCAATGACTCAAAATCAGCAAAGCACAATAACACATGCCATTTCTGAGACAGGCATTATAAGGGGAATACGTACTAATAATGAATGGATTCTGCAGCGGTTGAATGCCCTCCTCATCTGTTTCTAGTGAAGATGGAGTTTTTCCTTGAGCGTCATCTGACTTTCAGTAGAGCAGTTGGGATCGATACAATAGGAAGTTGCAATGAGACCTAGTTCTCTCCGCCTCCTCTGAGTATTCCACTGTAGAGACCACTGCATTACAAAGCCCCAGTCTTAGCCCGGAAATTCCCAGTCCAAAGCAGCACTGTCTCAGTAAGAAGCATCTAGGAAAGCCTGTGGGCAGTTCTGGTGGTTACGGTGATTGGGAGCTCTACTGGCATAGAGTGGTCAGGAGCCAGAGGTGCTAACCATCCACAATGCATAGGACAGTCCCATAGAATAAAGAGGTTTTCCACCCAAAATGCTAACAGGTCTCCTGTTGAGAAATTCTGTCTCTAAGGGCCCTGTGACCAAGATTGTATGCATTCATGCATTCTCTCAACAAACAAGTATTGAGCACCTAAAAAGTGTTAGGTCCTTCTTGAAGTGCAGAGGACACAGAGAGAAAAAGAATGCAGTCCTTGGTTCAAGAATTTCCTGGTGGAAGAGAGACAATAAAGCCAATTTATTTAAATACAGTGCCTTGAGGGCTGACACTGAGAGGAGCACCCGAGAGATCCTGACACTGGCTGAGGTCTTCACAGAGGTGACATGTTCCACCAGAAGAGGCAGAAGAGTTGTCTCTGGGAGTGGGGGAGGGGGCTCAGAGGAGGAGGGAACGTATTCCAAAGAATACCTGTCCTTTGTGCTGAGGATATAAGCAGGGACACCTGCTCCTGTGGCGAACACCTTCCAGCAGAGGCGGGCAGGCAGCTAACACAGCAGGAAGCAAGTACGGTAGAGGGTGCGGAGAGCTGCGGAGACGCACAAATCAGGGCGGAGGGAGAGGCAGCGCTGGGGGCGGGGGTTGGATTGCGATTTTATGCGGGGTGGTCAG
>NW_007745611.1:13487-14554 GCF_000696425.1 Galeopterus variegatus
GTTTGCTCTAATAGAACGATAGAAACATTCCTTAGGGTAATTGGGATTTCTTTTTTTTTTTTGTCTTTTTCGTGTCTGGCAATGGTTCGCAACCCTCAGTGTCGCGCCCGTACTGGACCGGGACCAGCAACGGGATCGCAACCCTCGGTGTTGCTCCCGCACCTCGCTCAGCCAGTGAGCGGGAACCGGTCTGTATGTGGGATCCGAACCCTTGGCGGGAGCGCCACCGCGCTTCCCAAGCGGCGCACTGCAGCAGTGCGCCACCGGGCCGGCCCTGTAATTGGGATTTCTTACTACAAAATAATTCCAAATGAGCCACTCCTCCCAGATTTCATACAATGTTAATTTCTCGGATTGACAGAATATGGCAAAAGTAATGCTGTACAACTACCAGACCTAGGCCTTAAAAAGTCTTGTACCTTCTGCCTTTGCTCTCTTGCTGCCTGAAGATGCTTTGTACAAGGAAGCCCAAGCAAGCCTCCTCATGGATCTCAAGCCATGTAAAAAAAGAGAGCCTGGAAGATAACAGACCACTTTTAAGAAAGAGAGGCAACCAGTACTCATTCATTCCAGCCATCGTAGTTGAGGTGCCAAACATATGAACAAGTCCATCTTGGATGCTCCAGACCCAGCCATGAAACCAGCTGGAGGCAAACACATGAGTTTGCCCAACTGATACCATGTGGAGCAGAGAAACCTGTCCAGATTAGCCCAGCCTGACTGCACAATTTTGGGCAAATAAATGATTGTTGTTATTTTAAGCCCCTTATTTTGAAGGATACTTTGCTATGCAATAAGTAACTGTCACAAAACCAAATGGCTGTAAAGCTTTGGAAGCTTCTGGAAGATGTTCCAGTGGTTCTCTGATTTCCTGAAATATATAATCAGAAGCTATAATGTACCAGCAATAGTAAAAATAAGAAAGTTTGCCCCACACAGAAAGGAAAGCCAGCACTCACGTTTGCTGAACCGTTAAGAAAAGGGTTCTGGGGCCGGCCCGGTGGCGCACTGCTACAGTGCACCGCTTGGGAGCGCGGCGGTGCTCCTGCCAAGGGTTCGGATCCCAC
>NW_007745612.1:0-1449 GCF_000696425.1 Galeopterus variegatus
GGTCTCCACATGGGATCTGAACCCTTGGCGGGAGCGCCGCCACGCTCCCAAGCAGCGCACTTCTCCAGTGCGCCACCGGGCCGGCCCCCGTCACCTGTGTTAGTGAACAGTTTTACTGGCACATGGCCATGTCCCTTCGTTTACATGTGGTCCTGGTCCTGACCGCCTTCTTGCTACAAGGGCGGAGCTGGGTGTCCCAGGAAGGCCACCTGGCCCCTTACAGGCAAGGTTTGCCGATCCCTGTTCTGACAAGTTATATGAAGACAGACAAACTAGACTGTTAGACAAACAGCTGTTGGTGATCAGGAAGATCCTGGAAATGACCTACAGGATCCAATGATATTAGATGGGGTCAAGATTAAGGGGTGTTCACACAATGGAACCAACTAGAACAAAATATAACTGGTTGTGAATTCTGGACACTGGGTGGTCAACAGGGATTAAGAACCGTGGGGCAGAAGGGGGCTCCCTGCGCATGTTACATCCACAGGACACGGCCTGGAGGGACCAGCCTGAGATCCAACATGAGGTCCCCACTTTGTTCTTTGTTTCTTGGCATTTTCTGTCTTTTTCCTTTTTTTGTGGAAAGCCTGTGCCATTTATATAATCAGAGGGGCAAAAATAACCCCCCATTTAAAAAGATGTTTTAACTATAGGTGATAATCACAAAACCACCTACGACAAATGTTTTGTTTTGGCTGCCAGCCTGGATGGAGATCTGAACCCTTAACCTTGGTGTTATCAGCACTGCACTCTACAGTTAGCTCACCAGCCAGCCTCCGCCATGAAAATTTTTTTTTGGGGGGGCAGCTGGCTGGTAAGGGGATCCAAGCCCTTGAACTTGGAGTTTCCTATGACAATCAAAACCCTCATTTCCCAGAGGCCAAAGCCTCATGCTCAGGGTTAAACAGAGGTGGGTGTTAAAGGATTCCGGACCTCATCCGTCCTCCTGCGACTGTGGCTGTGGTCTCCAAGCAAGAAAGCAAGCTCGTGTCCTAGCTGCCTGTGCTTTAGGCTTCACCCTTCCCCATCTTCTTGTCAAAGTCACCCCGTACCTGTATTCTGGGATCTGTGTCACCCCCACCCTGAGCAGTCACTATACTTATTTTTCATTTATTTATTTATTTATTTTTTCCCCTTTTTGTCTTTTTTCGTGACCGGCAACAGATCGCAACCCTCAGTGTCGCGCCCGTACCGGACTGGGACCGGCAACGGGATCGCAACCCTCAGTGATGCGCCTGCACCTCGCTCAGCCAGTGAGTGGCCGGTCTGTATGTGGGATCCGAACCCTCGGCGGGAGCGCCGCTGCACTCCCAAGCGGCGCACTGTAGCAGTGTGCCACCGGGCCGGCCCCTTATTTTTCATTTAAAAATTGTTTTTGGCGTAGGTCCTGTTTGCAGTATCACACACGATCATCAGACTGGTGCCAGGATGCTCACTCCTGTCACT
>NW_007745612.1:2297-4763 GCF_000696425.1 Galeopterus variegatus
TCCTGTTTGCAGTATCACACACGATCATCAGACTGGTGCCAGGATGCTCACTCCTGTCACTACAAATTCAAAACCCAGGAAGGGATTCTCCTGGGAACTTACTTTAGGTCAGGGTCAGGCTGACTGATACAAGTATATGCGTTTGAGAGTACTTGAGAAAAAGAAATGTCAAACATTTAAAAAAAGTACACGTGAAACTTAAAATCCTTGCATTAAGTTACTCCTTCATGAGGAGTAAAGGATGAAAGGGGGGAACTCACACACACACACGCTGCCACGTGGACAGACCTTGAACACATCACGCTCAGTGACAGACACGAGCCACAAAAGGTCACACAGTGTGTGATTCCATTTATATGAAACGTCTAGAACAGGCCAATCCACAGAGACAGAAAGTGGATTCGTGGTTGCCGGGGGCTGGGGGCGGGGGTGGGGAGTGACAGCTGATGGGGATCGGGCTTCCTTTCAGTGGAGAATGTTCTGGAACTAGATAAAGTTAGTGGTTGCACATATTGAATGTATTACAATTCAAAGAACTGTATACCATGTTTTTTGGGGTTGTTTTGGCAGTTGACCAGCATGGGGATCTGAACCCTTGACCTTAGTATTATAACACTGCGCTCCCATCGAGCTAACCAGCCAGCCCATGTTGTACACTTTAAACGGGTGAACTGTACAGTATGAGAATTATACCTCAATTTAAAAGATACAGAAATAATAAAAAGAGGATGCCTTCGTAGCCCGCCTCTCAGTGCAGGCACATTCTGGAAACCTCCACCAAGCCATCGGCTCTGGAGCTGTGGTCACCAGGGGTCTTTGTGTTCCTCCTGAGCCCAGTCTGCACTTTCTGACTCTTCCCACCTTCGGATTCTCCCCCAGGCCCTGCTCCCATCCCGCAGGCAGGAAGGACACGAGGCCTTACTTGAGCAGCGCCAGGAAGGCGGCGGGCTCCACGTCGGGCAGCTCGATCTCGGTGGACGTGGTGGCCATTCCCCCGTTGAACATGGCATCGAAGACGGCACTGCCCACGGCCAGCACGAACCTGGCGGGAGAGAGAACATTACCCTGCGCCCCAGCAGGTGAGGGTCCCCATGGCCTTCGCCCCGCCAAAGTCACGTCTGCCAGGCCCCAGCACCCACTCCTGCTCCTGGAAGGGGGAATGGGGGAGATGGTGGCTCAGATGGACCAGCAGCACCAGGCCAGAGCTGGGCATTGCCCCTGACATCCCACGTCGGGTGGTCCACCTGCCTGCTCCGTCCAGCCACCAGCCTCCCATCCGTGTGGACACTGCTGTTCCATCACTCGCTCGCTCACTCACGTGATCGCTAGCTCGCTCACTCACTCAGTCACTCGCTGACTCATTCACTCACTCACTCACTCACTCACTAATTCACTCACTCATTCACTCATTCACTCACTCACTCACTCACTCATTCACTCACTCACTCANGCCTGCTCCGTCCAGCCACCAGCCTCCCATCCGTGTGGACACTGCTGTTCCATCACTCGCTTGCTCACTCACGTGATCGCTAGCTCGCTCACTCACTCAGTCACTCGCTGATTCACTCACTCACTCACTCACTCACTCGCTCATTCACTCACTCACTCATTCACTCACTCACTCACTCACTCACTCGCTCATTCACTCACTCACTCATTCACTCACTCACTCACTCACTCACTCGCTCGCTCGCTCGCTCGCTCACTCACTCACTCATTCACTCACTCATCACTCATTCACTCACTCACTCACTCACTCATTCACTCACTCACTCACACATTCACTCACTCACTGACTCATTCACTCACTCGCTCACTCACTCACTCGCTCTCACTCACTCGCTCACTCACTCACTCATTCACTCACTCACTCACTCACTCATTCACTCACTCATCACTCATTCACTCACTCACTCACTCACTCATTCACTCACTCACTCACACATTCACTCACTCACTGACTCATTCACTCACTTGCTCACTCACTCACTCGCACTCACTCACTCACTCGCTCACTCACTCATTCATTCACTCACTCACTCACTCACTCATTCACTCGCTCACTCGGTCTCACTCGCTCACTCACTCACTCACTCATTCACTCACTCACTCACTCACTCATTCACTCGCTCACTCACTCTCTCGCTCACTCACTCACTCGCTCATTCACTCACTCACTCGCTCACTCACTCACTCACTCACTCATTCACTCACTCACTCACTCACTCACTCACTCACTGACTCATTCACTCACTCGCTCACTCACTCACTCGCTCTCACTCACTCGCTCTCACTCGCTCACTCGCTCACTCGCTCACTCACTCACTCATTCACTCACTCACTCACTCACTCACTCATTCACTCACTCATCACTCATTCACTCACTCACTCACTCACTCATTCACTCACTCACTCACACATTCACTCACTCACTCACTCACTCATTCACTCACTCACTCACACATT
>NW_007745612.1:5626-7320 GCF_000696425.1 Galeopterus variegatus
GCCTGCTCCGTCCAGCCACCAGCCTCCCATCCGTGTGGACACTGCTGTTCCATCACTCGCTTGCTCACTCACGTGATCGCTAGCTCGCTCACTCACTCAGTCACTCGCTGATTCACTCACTCACTCACTCACTCACTCGCTCATTCACTCACTCACTCATTCACTCACTCACTCACTCACTCACTCGCTCGCTCGCTCGCTCGCTCACTCACTCACTCATTCACTCACTCATCACTCATTCACTCACTCACTCACTCACTCATTCACTCACTCACTCACACATTCACTCACTCACTGACTCATTCACTCACTTGCTCACTCACTCACTCGCACTCACTCACTCACTCGCTCACTCACTCATTCATTCACTCACTCACTCACTCACTCATTCACTCGCTCACTCGGTCTCACTCGCTCACTCACTCACTCACTCATTCACTCACTCACTCACTCACTCATTCACTCGCTCACTCACTCTCTCGCTCACTCACTCACTCGCTCATTCACTCACTCACTCGCTCACTCACTCACTCACTCACTCATTCACTCACTCACTCACTCACTCACTCATTCACTCACTCACTCACTCACTCGCTCTCACTCACTCGCTCTCTCGCTCACTCACTCGCTCATTCACTCACTCACTCACTCACTCGCTCTCACTCACTCGCTCTCTCGCTCACTCACTCACTCGCTCATTCACTCACTCACTCGCTCATTCACTCACTCACTCGCTCATTCACTCACTCACTCGCTCACTCACTCACTCACTCACTCATTCACTCACTCACTCACTCATTCGCTCACTCACTCACTCACTCGCTCACTCACTCACTCATTCACTCACTCGCTCGCTCACTCACTCACTCACTCATTCACTCACTCACTCGCTCACTCGCTCTCACTCACTCGCTCTCACTCGCTCACTCGCTCACTCGCTCACTCACTCACTCATCACTCGCTCACTCAGTCACTCACTCGCTCACTCGCTCGCTCACTCACTCGCTCACTCACTCACTCAGTCACTCGCTCACTCACTCACTCACTCGCTCACTCGCTCGCTCACTCACTCACTCAGTCACTCGCTCACTCACTCACTCGCTCACTCACTCGCTCACTCACTCACTCACTCACTCAGTCACTCGCTCGCTCACTCACTCACTCACTCGCTCACTCATTTGCTTGCTCACTCATTTGCTCACTCACTCACTCATTCACTCACTCACTCATCACTCGCTCACTCACTCACTCACTCACTCATTCACTCACTCACTCATCACTCGCTCACTCACTCACTCACTCGCTCGCTCACTCACTCACTCATTTGCTCACTCACTTCCCCAGGGTGTGGGCTGCAGGCAGGCCCAGGCCGTCATGGAGGGAGGCAGACAAGGACTGACAGCAGGACAGGCTCTACATGGTACGAGAGAAAATGCAGAGCGTGGGGCGCGTGAGGCACAGGGAATGCCTGCAGGGTCCTCGGACCGGGACGAATTTGTGCGGAACTGCATTGAGGCCCAGGGAATAGCAGGGGTGTGTGGGAAGTGTTAGGAGGCTGGAAGGACAGCCCAGAGCTAGGCCCTGGTAGGCATTGGCCACAGGGAGGCCTGTGGGCTCGGCTGCAGTGGAGTGCTGGTGCCCGTGGTGCCTAATCAAGGTCCACACAGCAGCATCTTCAGTAGTACAAGGCGCTC
>NW_007745612.1:8455-9776 GCF_000696425.1 Galeopterus variegatus
GGCACCTGCTCCAGAGCTGCCCTGCACCAACCGGGTGCCCATCTCTGCCCGCCGTGGACCATGTAACCCACTCCAGGCATCCACAGCTGAAACGCACTTTTCTTCCGCTGGCATTTTAGCAACAGAGGGAAACAACCTTAAAATGACCTCTTCTTCTGAGGCAGCCTCCGGTCCCCAGGAAGGAGTGGGGGTGCCATGGGTGCTGCTTGGCGCCCTGCCTCCACACGCATCCACAGTGCTCCGCGGTGACATCAAGGGCTCAAAACACAGCCTGGCCGCCCAGCCCTTCCTCAAAGGAAGGACAAGAAAATGGTCGGGGGGCCTTCTCGGAGGGTCCCCAAAGGTCCCACCTCCTAGAGGCCATGTCCTTTGAGGGTGGACACGGCTTCGATTCACTTCTGACCAATAAAATACAGCAGAGAGAATGAGTGGACACTCCTGAGGTCAGGTTACAAAAGCCTGCACCTTCCCTCTTACCACTTGCTATGGGTCAAATGTGTGTCCTGGACGTTCAGGTGTCAGAAACTTGACCCCCCCTGTACAGTTAAGAGGACGGAAAATCCAGTCACGGTCACTGAAAGGTGGGAACCTTAAGAGGTGACTGGATTGTGAGGACTGTGCCCTCGTGAATGGATCGACCCATCCATGGAGTCACAGGCGTGGCTCTGATGGCTTTATAAGGAGGGCCAGTCAGCAGGTGACCTCTCTCCTGCTCAGCAATTCTCACCGTGTGACACCCTGCACTGCTGTAGGAGCTCACACCAGGAGAAGGGCCTCACCAGATGCACCCCCTGGACCTTAGACTTCCCAGCCTCCAAGCTATAAAAAATAAATCTCATTTCTTTGTAAGTTACTCAGTCTCAGGTATTCAATTATAAGCAACAGAGAACAAACTCACACTCCACCTCTCTGTCTGTCTGTTTCTGTCTGTCTCTCTGTCTTCTCAGCTTACTCTGCTGCAGCTGCCCTGCTGTGAGTCGCCCCATGGAGAGGTTCATAAGGCTCTGACTCAGAAACACACCCAAATTTAATCACTCAAATAAGCCAGGACTGGACCGAAACGAACCTAAGGGAATTAAAAATGAATAATATAAGTGGTACCATCCACAATGCAAGAAAGTGGACACAGCCCAAGTGTCCATCAGTGGATGGACAGACAGACACAGCACGGTCCCTCCATACATGGGAACATGACTCAGCCATGAGAAGGAACAAGGCTCTGACACTCACTACCACATGGATGGACCTTGAACACATCACGCTCAATGACAGACGCCAGATGCAAAAGGCCACACAGTGTGTGATTCCATTTATATGAAAC
>NW_007745612.1:11039-13340 GCF_000696425.1 Galeopterus variegatus
GCTGCACTCTACCGAGTGCGCCACTGGGCCGGCCCACCGGTCATCTTTTAAAAAAAAAAAACATGGTTAGACATGGCAAATTTTATGTTACGCATATTTTACCACAATTTAAAAACTTAAAAAAAAAAAAAAAAGAAAGAAAGAAAGAATGACACACCACTCTGAAGGGACAGAGCAGAAAAGAACCACCTAAGTAGCTTTAGGAAACAAGAAAGTTAAAAACTGAAAGCTGTACTATACACTAATGACCAATGATTTAATGATTTTATCCTATGAAATGGAAACTCCTAAACCACAGGCTGTAGAGAGCTTCCAGGCTGGTGAATTGCCAGGAAGCTGGTGTGCCCCAACTCCATGGGGACAGAAGCTCCTGCCCTTGGGTCCCTTACAACCTCACCCAATGCACCTCTCTGGCTATTCATCTGTTTCCTTTATTATATCTTTTATAAGAAGCTGGTAAACCTAAGTGTTTCCCTAATTTCTGTGAGCTGTGATAGCAAATTATCAAATCTGAGGGCGAGTTATGGGAACCCCCAATTTTGGTCACCTGGGGAAGTGTGGGTAACCTGGGGACCCACCAACTATGACTGGCATCTGTACTGGGGGGAGCTTTGTAGACTGACCCCATAACCTGCGTTGTCTGTGCTAACTCCAGTTAGTCAGTGTCAGAACTTAAATTGTAGGACACCCAGTTGGTGTCTGCAGGGAAGCGGAAAATTATTTGTTATGGGAAATCCACACATTTGGTGCCAGAAGTTTTGTGAGTAGTAAAAACAGTATTTCCTTCAAATGAAAGAAACCATAAGAGAGGTGGAGTGATTACATTACTATCAGAAAAAACAGATGTTAAGACAAGGAATCTTACTAGAAAATGGGAACATCTCATATGAACAGAGGCTCGATACATCAGGAATTTATAACAATTATAAAAGCACATCCTTGAAGCAACAGAGCTCAAAAGCCATGAGGTGTCAGTGGACAGAACTGAAGAGAAACAGACAATTCAACAAGTATAGTAGGAGGTTTCAATACCCCAGTCTCAGTAACGGACAGAACCATCAGACTGAGAATCGGCGAGGATAGAGAACAGAACAGCACCATCAACTAACTTGACCAAAATGACGTCTGTAGAACCCCCAATCCAACATGCATCAGCATCGACTATATGCAAGGCCAGAGAAATAAATGTAAAAGTACTGAAATCTGTCAAAGTATGTTCACCAAACACAAAGGAATTCAATTAGAAATGAACAACAGAAAGAAATCTGGGAAATACCCAAATACTTGGCAGCTAAATTACACACTTCTAAAAAACCCATGTGTTAAAGAGACACAAGGGAAGTTAGAAAATATCTTAAATGGAGTGAAGAAAAAAATACTACATGTATACATTTAAGGGTTGCATCTAAAACAGCACTTAGAGGTAAATTCGTGTCATATTACATTGCATACCTGTTAAACCTACGTCGGAAAGCAATAAAGATCTAAAATCAATACGTTAAGCTTCTACCTCTAGAATCTAGAAAATGAAAAGCAAATCAAACCCAAAGCAAGAAGCAACATAAAGATCAGAGCAGAAATTAATAAAATAAAGAATGAAAAAGGAAAATATCAATGAAACCAAAAGCTTGCTCTTTGAAAAAGATCAGCAATTGCTTAAACTTAAGCTGGACTGACCAAGAAGGAGGAAAAAAGAAACTAATTACTAAAATCCAGCACAAAAGAGGAAACATCACAACCAACCCTACAGAAATTACAAGAATTTTTTTTTTTCCTTTTTTTTGTCTTTTTTCGTGACCGGTAACGGGATCACAACCCTCGGTGTCGCGCCCGTACCACGACCGGCAATGGGATCGCAACCCTCGGTGTCACGCCCACACCGCGCTCAACCAATGAGCAGACCAGTTTCTATATGGGATCCGAACCCTCGGCAGGAGTGCCACCACGCTCCCAAGCGCCGCACTCCACCGAGTATGCCACTGGGCCGGCCCAGAAATTACAATAATTTTAAGGGAATATTATGAATAACTTCAAGCCAACAAATGAAGATAACTTAGATGAAATGGTCTACTTCCCAGGAAGACACAAATTGCTAAAACTGACTCATAAAGAGAAAAATCTAAACAAATACATAAGTAAGGAAAGTGAATTGGCAATTAAAAATCTTCCTACCAAGAAAAGCCCAGGCCCAGATGGCTTTACTGAGATTTCTACCAAACATTTCATTAGAAATCACACCAATCCGGGCTGGCCCGGTGGCGCACTGGAGAGTGCGCTGCTTGGGAGTGTGGCGGCGCTCCC
>NW_007745612.1:14192-14552 GCF_000696425.1 Galeopterus variegatus
ACATTTCCCAATTCATTTTCTGAGGCCAGAATGACAGAGACAGCGGAGCCAGACGAAGTCCAGGAATCCTCACACACGGCTGGAGGTTACACACTGGTGCAGCTCCTCTGGAAAACGGCTCGGCAGATTCTTAAGATGTTAAACATAACAGTCACTGTACAATACAACTCCACTCTGAGGTATTTAGCCAGGACAAAAGGAAACAGACAGCCACACGCAGACTGTACGTGAATGTTCACAGCAGCGTGATTCATAAGAGCCCATAACTGGAAATACCCAAATATCCACGTCGGGGGGGAAAGCAGCCGTGGCCCACCCATTTGATGGAATTTAAGCAGTAAGAAGAAATTACTTCAGCAA
>NW_007745612.1:15914-20493 GCF_000696425.1 Galeopterus variegatus
GCGCCGCCGCGCTTCCCAAGCGGCGCACTATCCAGTGCGCCACTGGGCCGGCCCCCAACTGTATGCGTGTTTATTTATTTTTTTTTATTTCTTATTTTTTTGTGGCTGGCCGGGATGGGGATCCGAACCCTTGACCTCAGTGTTATAACACTGCACTCCGACCAACTGAGCTGACCCGCCAGCCCCTCTACGCATTTTCTAGTAGATGATTGCCAGATCAAACAAACTGAAATCCAGCAAAAGCACCTGAGAACATTCCACACCCACACTTCACAAAAACTCTCAGTGAACAAGTAGAAAGAGACTTTCTTTTTTTATTTTTTTTTAATTTTTTTTTAAAGGTGACCGGTAAGGGGATCTCAACCCTTGACTTGGTGTTGTCAGCACCACGCTCAGCCAGTGAGCAAACCGGCCATCCCTATATGGGATCCGAACCCGTGGCCTTGGTGTTATCAGCACCGCACTCTCCCGAGTGAGCCACGGGCCAGCCCAGAAAGAAACTTTCTTACCTTGAGAGAATTTGTCAGAAACCAGTATCAACGTTCCCACTCAACTGTAAAAAACTGGCTGGTGGCTGTCACCCTTGTAGCAACGCCCTGGTGGTCAAAAATGCAGTAAGAACAGGAAAAATAAGAGGCAGAAACACAAGAGATGAAGAAAAATTGTTTGTCCATAACACGATTCTCTAATTAAAAAGTCTGAGACCGCACTGTTCAATGTGGTCGCTTCTAGCCACATGTGGCTATTGAAATCTAAATTTCAATTAAACTAAAAATTCAGTTCCTCAGTCCTGCTAGCCACATTTCAAATCCTGAGTGGTCACATGTGACTGGTGTCTAGGAGTGGACAGTGCAGATCTAGAACATTCCTGGCCTCACAGAAAATCCTATTGGAGAGCCGGCCCGTGGCTCACTCGGGAGAGTGTGGTGCTGATAACACCAAGGCCACGGGTTCAGATCCCTATATAGGGATGGCCGGTTAACTCACTTGGCCGAGCGTGGTGCTGACAACACCAAGTCAAGGGTTAAGATTCCCCTTACCAGTCATCTTGATTAAAAAAAAAAAAAGAAAATCCTATTGGACAGGGCCAGACCACAGAATCAACTGAAAAATTATTACAACTAATAAGAGTTCAGAAAGAAATTGTTCAAAGCAGATAAAAGTAAACTTGCAAAAATCTATAGCTTTCCAGAAATAACGACCTAGAAAAATACAATGGAAAAAAGATAATATTCACAACAGAGAAAAAAATCCTATATAATAACTAAGCAAAAACTTAGCAATAGGGCTGGTCAGTTTTCTCAGTGGTTAGAGCGTGATGCTGATAACACCAAGGTCCAGGGTTCATCCCTGTATGAACCAGATGCAAACCCCCCCCCCAAAACCTAGCAATAAAGGTGCAAAAACAATGTGAAGAAAACTCCCAAACTTTGTATCTTTGGGAAGACTGATCCCCCCAATAAATTCCTTTAGCACTTGACAAATTGATTCTCAGGATCCTAATGAACCACCAGGCTGAAGACGGCAAACTATGGCCCTCGGAGCAAATCTGGCTCACCTCTTGTTTTGTACATAAAGTTTTACTGGAACACAGTCACCCTCATTCTTTATGCATCATCTATGGCTGCTTTTGCGCTACCACAGCAGAATTAAGTAGTTGCAGCTGGCAAGTTAGCCTAGTGGGTTAGAGTGCAGCCTTACAACGCCAAGGTCACAGGTTTGGATCCAAATACCAGCTGGCCACCCTGCAAAAATTTTTATTTAAATAGATAAATTTTTTAAAAATTTAAAAAACCACACCCTAAATCGGCAGTCATCAAACAATGTGTTTTTGGATAATCAATGAAATAGAAGCCACCCTAAAACAAACTGTACCGCTCTCCGGACTTCTCTGCATTGCTAAATTTTCCATGATAGAACGAATAAAGATACTCATTAATTTCATGGGACCGTTGATTTGCACTCTTATATTTACAAAAGTGCTACCCTGAAGATATTCAATATTTCCTTCGAGTCCCGGGAGAGAATATAGACATTGAATTCCAGCAGGTGGTCTGACACCTATTTGCTGAGCACCTGCTGTGTGCCAGGCCACCAACCAAGGCTTTGCAGAGACAAGACACAACGTGAGCTGATCTGGGACCAGGGAACAGCCCAGAAGCTATGTGGAATGTTCAGCCTCTTCCCCCTTCACAAATGCCAACCTCTGTGTTGTGGTCCCAGAAACAGAGGACACTGCCAAGGACCAATCCCAGCATTCTCTCTGCCATGCCCCAGTTCATCCCGCACCCACAGTTCCTTGCCACTCCACAAGCCTGGGCCCCAAGATGCCGATGGGTCCGGACCACCTGGAAACCCGCTCCCCACAATCAGCACAGACCCCTGCCCCACTCTGCTTTTTAAAGCAAACTCCAGACTTTGTTCTGATGTCACCAGTCTTCCTGTAATGTCCTCTTTCCACGCCAGGACCCCATCCAGGATCCCACATGGTGTTTAGTCATCCCGTCCCCTTGGGTTCCTCTGGGCTGTGACAGTTTCTCTGAGGTACCTTGTCTCTTGTGACCCGGAGAGTGTTGAGGGGGACTGGCCAGGTGTCCTGAGGGCATCCCCTGATCTGAGTGTGTCTCTTTTCTCAAGATCAGACTGGGTGTATTGGTTTCTTGTGGCTGCTGTAGGAAATGACCACAAACTGGGTGGCTTAAAACAACAGAAATTCATCGTTTCTCAATCTGGGGGCCAGAGTCTGATATCAAGGTGAGGGGCTGGCCAGTAAGCTCAGTTGGTTAGAGCACGGTGTTGATAACACCAAGGTCAAGGGCTCAGATCCCCAAACTGGCCAGCTGTACCCCCCAACTCCCCCAAATAATAAAAGGTCTGAAAATCAAGGTGTGGCAGGGCTAGCACGGTGTTGATAACACCAAGGTCAAGGGCTCAGATCCCCAAACTGGCCAGCTGTACCCCCAACTCCCCCAAATAATAAAAGGTCTGAAAATCCCCGTTCCCGTCGGAGGCTCCAGGGGAGGATCCTTCCCACCTCTCCCAGCTTCTGGGGCTCCAGGCGTTGCCTGGCTGGTGGCCTTGTCCCTCCAGTCCTTGCTTCCATCTTTATATGGCCGTCTTCTCTGTACCTGTCTTTTTTTCTCTCTTATGAGAACTCTTATGGGAATTTAGGGCCAACCTGGATAATCCAGAGTGATCTCATCTTGAGATCCTTAGCTTAATCACAGCTGTAAAGACCCTTTTACCAAGTCAGGTCCCATTCACAGGTTCCGAGAATTAGGATGTGGACATTTTGGGGGGCACCTTTCAACCCACTGGGGTTACAGGTTTCAGGGAAGATACCCCAGGGGTGAGATGTCCTTCTCACCACATCCTATCAGGGCACCTCGTACCTAGCTGACATCACCTGTCATGCTGACCTCGGCCACCTGATGATGGCAGGCTCCGGGGTTTCCCACGATCAGGTTCCTACTCCCCCTTTCTGCACTATTCCTGACAGCAGTCCCCAAGCCAGCCCACCCTGCAAGGGATGTGGGAATCAGCAAGGAGCACGCACACCTGCCAAGCCACCCCTTGCCTCGCCCCAGGGTCACACCTCCTCTATGTCCCACCCTGCTGCCCCGCCAAGCCCCTGCTGTCTCCAAGCCTCACCCCTGGGCCCCTCCAGTGGCTCACTCCACACTTCAAAGCAAATCCAGTCACTCCAGGCCACAGTGCCCCCCTCACTTCTCCTGCGCCAGCCTTGCTGTGGCTCCCACCTGCCCAGGTCCTCTGGCCTCTGGGCCTCCTCATCCCTGAGCCTAGAGCCACTTCCTCTCCCTCCTTGCCACTTATGCTCGGGGTTGTCTTGGACCAGGGAAGCTCCCCCATCACCCCCCATGTCTCAGAAACACTAATCAAATACCATGCCTGGCCTACCTTACTTGACCTCTACTTAACCTCCATCTCCCGCCACACCCTACCCCTCTCCCAGCCCTGGCAGGGCCAGACCCCTCTCCTGCTACTCTCCAGGGGTCTTCCAGCCCACGTTTATTGTCCCCACTTCACCAACAAGCCAACGGACCCTCAAGCGCAATCATGTACAGGTCCCAAGGTCAGCCGGCGTCCGGGGGTTCCCCACCACCCTCAAACAGAAGCCCTGACATTCTCCATCTCCATGTACCACTGACTGGGATTCCAGCAGCACCCACCCTGCCCCGCCCCAAAGAGCTGGGGGGGTCCACTGGGTGGCAGGAGCATCTCTCCAGATGACAGGCTAAGCAGGATTCCAGAGCCCAGGGGCAGGGAAGGACAGGCAAAACCCCACTAACTCCGCACTCCAAGCTGGGGGAAATGGCGAGAGGCCTGGCCCCGATACAGCCAAGGCTACCACACCGACAGGGAGGGCCAAGCCACGGGAGGTCCTGGGGACTCAACCCTGACCTGGGGAACCCTCCCTAGGCAGGGACCTCCACTAATACTGCAAGGGGGACAACCCAGATGGAGGTGACCCAGCTCTGCACGTAGATACCCAGGAAACAGCAGGAAGAAGGGTCTCCACAGAGCAGGTTAAATAAAAGCCACAGGCCAGAAAGGAGAG
>NW_007745613.1:0-203 GCF_000696425.1 Galeopterus variegatus
CCTCTGCGCAGTCCTTTGCTGGCTTTCCTGGCCTTTGTTGTCTGGGCTGATTGCTCATTCCCGCAGCTGGGCTTCGGCGCTCTCAGGAGTCTTCCTCTGTGTCGGCCCCAAAACCTTGAACCTGCTGCCGCTTGTTTGTCGAGTTCAAATTATTTTAAATGGCTAAACTGGAGGAGTGAAAGAGAGCTCAGGAGAAATTGGGG
>NW_007745613.1:3257-3748 GCF_000696425.1 Galeopterus variegatus
GACACCTGAAGAGGTAGAGAAAGCTGCCCGACCTCCACCCACTCTGAATTTCTGTGCTTCCTTCTGGTTTTGTGTGTTTTCTCGACAACACCTAACTCATAGAAACTGTGTTTCAGAATGGGGTATAAACCTAAGCTTGTCCCGCCACCCAGTCCTGCACCGGAATTGAGCTCATTCTTCCATCCGCATGGATGCTAGGTCTCAGGGTGTTTGGGGAAGCGACCACCACACACTTCTGGTACAGCATATGAGGATCAGAACAAAGACCACAGTGGGAGAATCAAGGATGCAGGCCAGAAGTAAGGGATAGATACCCCAAGAATGGCACACAGAGCATCCCACGGGCCAACCAAGAACTGCTGGGGAGAGACGCCACGAGTGCAGGAAACATCGATGCATGCAGTGCTCTCTGTGCAGTCGACAGTGCCAATCCTGAGTGCTAATCCTGTCCCTCAGTAGTTCGCTGTGAGGTGAGCTCTTATTTCCTCATC
>NW_007745613.1:5572-6237 GCF_000696425.1 Galeopterus variegatus
GGCCCAGCCTAACCTCAGTCTTAACTTGATTACATCTACAAAGACCCAATGTAAAAAAAAATTTGCACTTTCCCACATTATAGAACAACACTTGAATGGGATAAGAAATTTCATACCGTGAATAGGTCTTGCTGATTGGTGGAAACAGCAGTTTACGTTCTTCAAGGTAAAGGTCAAGGACTTAGTGAATGACTGCTTAAATGCTTAAATCCAGACATAAATGTACAGCTTCACTATTAACGTTCTAGACAGACCATAATTAAATTGCTTCTTTGATCAATTAGCACCCATTTATAAAGGTGCATTTCTAACATTGCTCTGGTCATAGAATACAGTGGGAAAGTTAACGACAGCTCAGAAATATCAAGCCTACATTTTTGCTATACATTAAACTTTGTGATAACTACACCATATGTATAAGGTTCCGACTAACCTTTATCACCTGTGCTTTTGTTTCAAGTATCAACATATGTTTTGGGGAACACAATTCAGCTCATGACAGCATTGCTCTGCAGGGAATGAAGGAGCCCCCGAGAAGTCAGAGGAGCCCCTTAGCGCCCACCATGCAAAGCCTGGGTGTCCTTTGTTCCCTGGGTTCTGACATCCACCTGCAGCTGGGAAGTTGAGATGACTACGTGGCCCAGAGCAGAGCCGACTGTCACAGG
>NW_007745613.1:8321-9257 GCF_000696425.1 Galeopterus variegatus
TTTTTTTTTAAACATGAGCACATCTGGAACTTCAAATCATGAACAACTCCTTTTTTAAAGTGTCTTTAAAAAGACTGTATTCCCCAGGAGAGGAATTGGATTTCTTTGTTGACTTTAACATTTGGAGAAAAGATGTTGAGCTAAATATTCTTAATGTATCTAGATATTTAATTTTGTTTTATAGTCTCATAATTCTCTTTACTGATTCTTCAGTCCCTTAGCATTTCATTTAAATGTGCTTGCTCATGTTAATTGCAGGCTTAGGTTTGTGTGGCTAAGTTTATATGACTGCATTTGTGTGTGTATGAGAGAGAGACAGAGAAAGNTGGAAATCAAAACGTGGTCCATCCACACAGTAGAGAATCATCCAGCCATGAAAAGGAACGAAGCACCGACACACGCAGAGACATGGATGAACCTTAAAAACATCATGTGGAGTGAACAAAACCACTTACAAAAGACCACAGCTTGCACGACGCCCTTCCTGTGAAATATGCAGAATAGGCAGATCGATGGACAGAGAAAGCGGGTGAGTGGTTGCTGGGGCTGCAGGAGAGTGGAGTGTGGCATCACTGCAAATGTGCACAGGTNAGTCCTCTGAAGATTGTGCACTTTAAAATGGTGACGTTTATGGTAAGCAAATTATGTCTCAATAAAATAAAAAATAAAAGTCAGGGGTCATGAGTGTGCCGAAGTCCTGTAGTTTACTGAGGTGGGATTGCTAACATTCCAAATAGTAAAAAGATAAGCACCTTCACCCTGGAGCTTTTTATGTGTGAAATGAAGTGGAAGTGGCCCAGCAGGGAAGTGGAGACCATGGCAATGATGAGCATTGGAAGGAAGAGGAGCCATGGGAGCCCACGCACACTCCTGTGAAAATCGGCACAACCACTTCAGAAACCTGTTGGGTAGCATCTGCTGAGGCTGAACACTGCA
>NW_007745613.1:14329-14551 GCF_000696425.1 Galeopterus variegatus
CAGTGTCCATCCATCACATGAAAACATCTGCATGGTGAAACTGAGGCACCAGCCCTCAGGGGTTTTTCAGGGCTTTGAGGCTCCTTCAAGGGCAGCCTTGTTCTCCAGAGTTCCTTGTCTGCTTCTGGCTGAACTTCCTGAAGGTAGTAGGTGGACATCCCCTGAGATGGGCAGGAGGACGTGCCAGCAGCACTGGGCAGAGCTTTTCCCTTCCTGGGGAGT
>NW_007745614.1:0-717 GCF_000696425.1 Galeopterus variegatus
CTCTAAACATGTGGAAACTAAACCCACTTACTTCTAAATATTCCATGTTCAATCGGAAAGTCCCAAGGGAAATCAAAGAGGACCCTGGGCTGGATGGACAGAAAATATGACACATGAAATTTGTGGGACACACCCCAGGAATGCCGAGAGGAAGCTTCACAGCACTAAAAGCTTACCTTAGAAGAGAGGGTGTGTCTATAATCTCAGCTCCCACCTAAAGAAGCTGGGGAAAAAAGAGCAAACTAAGCCCGAAGCCAGCAGAAGGAAGGAAATCATGAAGGACAGAAAAAGTGAAACTGAAAACAGAAAAGCCATAAGAAAATCAATAAAACAAAATCCTAGTTTTTGAAAAAGACCGATAAATTTGGCAAAGCTCTAGCCAGAATGACAAAGAAAATAGAGAGATGGCACAAGTGCCCAACACCAGGAAAGAAACAGGATGTCACTACACACCTGTCAGACATCAGAAGAGTTACAGGGTGTAACGAGGAGCTGGACTCTGTTTTTTGGTGTTTGCCGACAGCTTTTGTGCCTCCTTTTGTCTCTTACCCTCAGCCCCATGTCCGGCTGACATGACAGGTAAAGGCCAGTGACCGTCTTCAAGTGTGGGTGGGAGACTCAAGTCAGGCGAGCCCCTCCCTGGGTGCAGGACCCCCCAGCCCTGCCCTCCCCTCACCACCAGCCAGTCTTTTCCTTGCTGTTGGAGAGGCCTGCCCT
>NW_007745614.1:1562-4314 GCF_000696425.1 Galeopterus variegatus
CCAACTCTACAATCCTTTTCAGAAAAAAGAGTAGAAGGAAATACTTCCTGACTCAGGATGGGCGGCCAATAATACCCTGATACAAAAATCAGAAAAAAGCAGCACAGAACAAATGAACAAGCTACAGCCATATCCCTCATGAAAATGGACACACTGATTATAAACAAAATATCAGCAAATAGAATAGCAGGAAAGAGAGAGAGAAACAGAGAGAGAGAGAGAGAGAGAGAGAGAGAAAGAGAGAGAGAGAGAGAGAATTTGACCAGTTTACTCAGCGGGTTAGAGCACAGTGTTGATAACACCAGTGTCCAGGATTCAATCCCTGTACCAGCCAGCAAGAAAATAATAATAATAATGACAAACCATGACCAAGGATGCAAGTCTAATTTGATATTTGAAAATCAATGTAACCTGCAATATTAACAGGCTAAAGAAGAAAAACCACATGGTCACATCAATCGATACAGAAGAAGCATTTGATAAAATTCAACACCCATTAAAAACTCTCAGAAAACTAGAAATAGAGGGGGTGCTTCCTCAGCTTGGTCCAGAATGTCAATAGAAATCTGTAGCTGATATATTTAATGTCAGAGACTGGGTGATTTCCTCCTAGCTGGAGAACAAGGCCGAGAGGTCTGCTCTGTCCACACTTACGCTTATAGTAATGAGAATCCAAGCAAGGACAACAAGAAAGAAAAGGAGGTAAAGGACATGCAGAGGAGAAATAAATACACAAGGCCTCCCCTATTTTCAGATAACAGGATTGTCTACATGGAACCTGTCAATAAATGGATAAAGAAACCACTAAAATTAGTAAATGGGTTCAGCAAGATTGTGAACTAAGGATCTGCACTCACAATTTATTGTCAACCTAAATAACAATCAGCGAGAGGCTCTCTAAAAGAAAGTGATGGTTAGTCAGGAATGGGGCATTGCAGTGGGAATACATGAGCCACGTAGAATGTCTGCGTATTTAGGGAGATTCAGGAAGGCTGACACCAGTGCAAGGGTGGATGGGCAGTCGCTGGGCAGAAGTCCTCACAGAAGCACTTTTGTGTAAGGTTGCGATGGCCTCTGTGCAAGGCTGTGGTTTTGCAGAGTCCTTTGTGATAGTTCTTGTTATCAGGCATTCATGCATGAGAACCCTCCCTTCATGGCATGTTAGTCAAGGCGTGTGTGTTCTGGTTGGTTTTTAAACAAAAGTGACTCCATTTTGATTCTGACAACTTTCACATGGGATATGAGAACAATATTTTTAAAAATTGTAATTTTATATAATAGCAATGAGCATGTGAAGACCAAAATTAAGAATAAAGTATTATTTACAATTGCTTTTAAAAACTGAAAGACTTAGGTATAAATCTAATAGAACATGTATGTTGAAAGCTACAAAATGCCAATTAGAAGAATCAAAGACAATCTAAATGAATGGAGAGACGTGTTGCATCCATGGGTTGAAGACTCGACTTAGTGAAGATGTCAGTCCTCTCCAAGTGGGTCTGCAGGTTGAACTTGATTCCTGCCGATTCCCAGCGTGATTTTACGTTGACATAAACAACCTTATTCTTAAATTTACATGGAAAGACAAAGGAACTAAAATAGCTAAAACAGCTTTCAAAAAGAATAATAAAGATGCAGAAATCACTCTACCTAACTTTTTTTACTTGTATTCTTTTGTTGCATAAAATTAACATGGGCTGACCGGTTAGCTCAGTTGGTTGGAGCACGGTGCTGATAACGCCAAGGTCCAGGGTTCGATCTCTGGATTGGCTGGCCGAAGAAAGAAAGGAAGAAGAATGGAAGGAAGGAAGAAAGGAAGAAAGAAAACTCACATAATATAAAATTTACCTCTACCCAATATCAAGTGTACAATTATGTGATTTTTAGCATATTCACCACGTTACACAACCATGTCCACTATCTAGTTCCAGAACATTTGTCACCCAAGAAGAAATCCCACACACATTCAGCAATGAGTTCCCCTTTCCTCTCTAAGCCCCTGGCAACCANCAGGATTGTCTACATGGAACCTGTCAATAAATGGATAAAGAAACCACTAAAATTAGTAAATTGGTTCAGCAAAATTGTGAACTCAGGATCTGCACTCACAATTTATTGTCAACCTAAATAACAATCAGTGAGAGGCTGTCTAAAAGAAAGTGATGGTTAGTCAGGAATGGGGCATTGCAGTGGGAATACATGAGCCACGTAGACTGTCTGCATATTTAGGGAGATTCAGGAAGGCTGACACCAGTGCAAGGGTGGATGGGCAGTCGCTGGGCAGATGTCCTCACAGAAGCACTTTCGTGTAAGGTTGCGATGGCCTCTGTGCAAGGCTGTGGTTTTGCAGAGTCCTTTGTGATAGTTCTTGTTATCAGGCATTCATGCATGAGAACCCTCCCTTCATGGCATGTTAGTCAAGGCGTGTGTGTTCTGGTTGGTTTTTAAACAAAAGTGACTCCATTTTGATTCTGACAACTTTCACATGGGATATGAGAACAATATTTTTTAAAATTGTAATTTTATATAATAGCAATGAACATGTGAAGACCAAAATTAAGAATAAAGTATTATTTACAATTGCTTTTAAAAACTGAAAGACTTAGGTATAAATCTAATAGAACATGTATGTTGAAAGCTACAAAATGCCAATTAGAAGAATCAAAGACAATCTAAATGAATGGAGAGACGTGTTGCATCCATGGGTTGAAGACTCGACTTAGTGAAGATGTCAGTCCTCTCCAAGTGGGTC
>NW_007745614.1:5218-7149 GCF_000696425.1 Galeopterus variegatus
GCATTCATCACCCAAGAAGAAACCTCACACGCATTCAGCAATGACTTCCCCTTTCCTCTCTAAGCCCCTGGCAACCACTAATTTACTTTTTGTCTCTATGGATCTGCCTATTCTGGACATTTCATAGAAATGGAATCATACAATCGATTGCCTTTTGTGTCTTGCTTCCTTCACTTAACATCATGTGTGCAAGCTTCAACCACGGTATAGCATGTTATCAATATCTCATTCCTTCTCTATGATTACATTTTATTCCATTGTGTGGACTGGATCCCATTTTGTTTATCTAGTCACGAGTTGATGGACAGATGTTTGGGTTGGCTGCTCTTCTTGGCTATTATAAATAATGCTGCTTATGAACATTCTTGAACAAGTTTTTGTGTAGGTATGTTTTCATTTCTCTTAGGTTTATAATCTGGATGTGGAATTGCTGGGTCATCTGGTAACTCTGTGTTTCACTTTTTGAGGAGCTGGCAGCCTGTATTCATAGCAGCTGTACTGTTTTACATTACTGCTGGCAATGCGTAAGATCCCAGTTTCTCTACATCCCTGCCAACATTGTTATATTCTGGAGTTTTTGTTTGTTTGTTTCTTTGTTTTAAATAACCATCCTAGTGGGTGTGAAGTGGTATCTCATTGTAATTTTGATATTTATTTTCCTAATGACTAATAACGTTGAGTATCTGTTCACGTGCTTATTGGCCATTTGTGTATTTTCTTTGGAGAAATGTCTGTTTGAGACTTTCGCCTATTTTTTAATTGAGTTGTCTTTTTGTTGCTGAGTTGTAAGAGTCCTTATATATTCTGAATATTAGACTTTATCAGGTGTATGATATGAAAATACTTTCTACCATTCTGTGAGGTGTCTTTTCTCTTTTTGAGAATGTCCTCTGATGCACACCAGCTTGTGATTGTGATGAAACTCGTCTGACCTACTTCTCCTTTGTTGCTCATGCTTTCGGTGTTATAATTAAGAGATTGTTGCCTAATCAAAGGTCATGAAGTTTAGACCTATTTTTCCTTCTAAGAGTTTTATAGTCTTAAATCTTTCACTTAGGTCTTCAGTAGACTTTGAATTAATGTTTGTACCTAGTGTGAATAAGGGATCCACTTGATTCTTTTGCATGTGGCTGCCTGGCTGTCCTAGTACTGTTTCTTGAAGAGACTATCCTTTGTCATTGAATGGCCTTGCCCTTGTTGATAACCAGTCTACCATAGATGCGTGGGTTTATTTCTGGACTCTCAATTCTATTCATCAATCTACATGTCTATCCTTATGCCAGGTTCATACTCTTTTGTATGCTGTAGATTTGTAGTAAGTTTTGAAATTGGAAAGGGTGAGTCCTCCAACTTTGTCCTTTTTTCAAAATTGTTTTTGTTATTGAGGTCTCTTACAATTTTATGTACATTTTAGGATAAGCTTGCCCATGTGCAAAAGAAAAGCAGTTGGAATTTTGACAGGACTGCACAGGAATCCAGAGATCAAGTTAGGTAAAACTGCCATCTTAACAATATTAAGTCTTTCAGTACATAAGAAGTGGATGTCTTTTTGTTATTTAGGTCATCTTTAATTTCTTTCAACAATGTTTTGTTCTTTACAATGTATGAGTCATGCATCTCTTTGGTTAAAATTATTCCTAAGTATTTTATTCTTTGAATGCTATTGTAAATAGAATTATTCTCTTAATTTCATTTTCTATTTATTCATTGCTAGTGTATAGAAATACAATTGACTTTTGTATACTGATCTTGCATTCTGCAATTTTACCCAACTCATATACATGACCTCAGAAAGATTTTTTTTTCTGTATTTATTAGGGATTTCTAAATATAAGACCATATCATCTGCAAATAAAGATAGTTTTTCTTCTTGCTTTTCAACCTGGATGTGTTTTATTTGTTTTACTTGCCTAGTTGTTCAGGCTAAAACC
>NW_007745614.1:7772-12487 GCF_000696425.1 Galeopterus variegatus
CTGAGGGTTGCAATCCGTTGCCGGACACGGAAAAAAGATAAAAGACAAAAAAAAAAAAAAGATAGTTTTTCTTCTTGTTTTTCAACCTGGATGTGTTTTATTTGTTTTACTTGCCTAGTTGTTCAGGCTAAAACCTCCAGTGCAATGTTGAGTAGATGTGGTAAGAACAGACCTCCTTGTCTTGTACCTGATCTTGGGGGACAGCAGTCAGTCTGTTACTGAGTGACACTAGTTAGCTGCAGGCTTTCACAGACACCGTTTACCACGGTGAGGACACACCCTGTGAAGGAGGAAATCATCAAAATGAAACAAGTTCTGGGCCGGCCCGGTGGCGACAGTGCGCCGTTTGGGAGTGTGGCGGCGCTCCCGCCGAGGGTTCGGATCCCACATACAGACCGGTTCCCGCTCACTGGCTGAGCGAGGTGCGGGTGCAACACTGAGGGCTGAGATCCCATTGCTGGTCCCGGTCCGGTACGGGCGCGACACTGAGGGTTGCGATCCGTTGTCGGACACGAATAAAGACAAAAAGGAAAAAAAAAATGAAACAAGTTCTTCAAAACTCACTGCCTTGGGATAAGGTTCATGACCTCGATGTTGACATCTCATTCTTAAGATAAACAATGTGTGTGATTAGAATTTCTGATTTATTAATTAATGCATGACCTGCTGGTTCTGAATAAGCTGTTTAGATATTGTTAGGAACAGCTGAATCGTGACGCTCCTGCTTCACGTTGCACATAGACATTTTTGGTGTCTGTCTTGTAGTCAGTAACCAGTGACTGCAATTCTGGTGTTCTGTGAGAAAAGGACAGCGGTGCCTGGAACTTTCCCCCTCCATTTTGAAATCTCTTTTTTAAACTCCCTTATAAAATGTCTTTCCTTGTAGTAGAATTCAGAGCACTTTCAGATCTCTTGACCTGTGTTTTTTGGATCAATCCTCAAGCTGGACTTCCAATAAACCTGTATAAAATTATTTCTGCTTCAATGGCCTTGATTTTGACCCACACCTGCTATTCCTAGTTTTGTTGAGTTTTTTATCCAGAGTGTTGGATTTTGGCAAATGCTTTTTCTGCATGCACTGAGCTTATGTTGCAGGTTTTCCCTTCATCCTACGACGTGGTGCATCACACTGATGCACTTTCCATTGATACACAACCCTGGTGTTCCTGGGATAAATCACACCCGACCATGATGTGTAATGTTTGCAGTACTCTGCTAGATTCTCTTTGGTAGCATTTTGATGAAGAATTCTGCCTTATGTTCATAAGGGATATTGGTATGTCGTTTCCTTTTCTTCTGAGGTCTCTGTCTCTCTGTGGTATCAAGGTAATGCTGGTGTAGTGGATTGAATTATGTACCCCCAAAACTCATTAAAGCTTGAATTATGTCCCCCAAGTTTTATGTATTAGAAACATGACCCCCTGTGACTGTTAAGAGGGTGGGAAATCCTATTATGGTAGTTGAAAGGTTGGGCCTTGAAGAGGTGATTGGATTGTAGGACTGTGCAGTAGTGAATGGATTAAAAATGGTGGTCAGGAGGTCGGGCCCGTGGCTCACTGGCTGAGCGTGGTGCTGACAACACCAAGTTAAGGGTTAAGATCCCCTTACTGGTCATCTTTAAAAAGAAAATGGTGGTCAGGGGCATGGTTCTGAGGGCTTTGAGAGTCTGTCTGTCTGTCTGTCTGTCTCTCTTTCTCTCTCTGAGTTTGAGAAGGATTGGTGTTACCTCTTTACATATTTGGGAGAATTCACCAGTGACGCCACCTGCTTCTGAACTCTTTTGGGGGGACATTTATGATTACTGATTCAATCTCTTTACTTGCTATAGGCATATTCAGATTTTCCACTTCTCCTTAAGTCACTTTTGGTAGTTTGCTGCTTCCAGGAACGTGTTCGTGTCATTTATGCTATCTAATTTGTCTACATACAACTGTTCATCTATTGTCCCGTAATTCCTAATTATTTCTGTAAGGCTAATAGTAACGTCTCCACTTTCATTTCTGATTTTAGTAACTTACACCTTATGTATTTTTTTTCTTGATTAGTATAGCTAAAAGTTTGTGATTTTTGTTATCTTTTCCAGAACCAACTGTTAGTCTCATTGATTTGTCTTCACTGTCGGTTTTCTATTCTCTGTCTCATTTACTGTTTCTGTGTTCTAATCTTTGTTTCCTTCCTTCTGGTCGCTTTGGGTGTAGTTGCTCTTACTTTTCCACTTTGTTGTAATGGAAAGCTAGGTGACTGATTTAAGATCGCTCTATTTTTAACATAGATGTTTATGGCTGAAGGTTTCCCTCTGATACTGTTTCTGGTGCACCACAGGCATTTTGCTTCATGTGCTTTCTTTTTTGCTCGTCTCAAACAATTTTCCGGTTTTTATTTTTATTTCTCCTTTGGCCCGTTGGTTTCTGCATACTGGATTCTGTGTACGTGTTGGGGCATACGTCCAACACTCAGCCAGGCTGCTTCGGCTCTGCCTTAGCCTTCACTTTTTGCTTGCACGGAGCCTAAAGATCAGCCAGAGGTGAGAGCTGAGGGCCCTCTCAGGTCTTTCCTAAGCATGTGCTCAGCCCTGTGTATGCAGGTGGCCTTCTAGATTCCCAAGAATATGTCAGAGCTTCTCAAACCCCTTATTCTGCTAAGGTCCTCATTCCCCAGCTCTTCCGTAGTCTTTTTGGTTATTGTTTGCCCCAACTGTTACCCATTGCTCTAGGTAGCAGAGACCAACAACCATCTGTAAATGTTTTCAACAAATGCTCCTTGGGGGACTGGCCAGTTGGTTCAGTTGGTTGGAGAACAGCCTTGTAACACCAAGGTCAAGGGTCATATGGCCAGCCAACAACAAAATAATTAATAAACCAATGTCCCCTGGGTATCTGCCTCACCACTGGGAGAGTTCCAAGGGAGGTGAGATAAAGGCAAACACTCTGAGCCAGTCCTACAGGGCGCCACCAGACAGGTCAAAATAAACTATCACCAAACTATCACAACTTTTCAAGAATAAAGTTTGTTCTGCTCCCCTGGTACTAGTACCTGCACCAGGAATGTGGGCTGTTGTTCAAGATCACCACCGATTTGGGGAGTGGGACAGAACCAGGGTCAGTTAAAATGCCACAAGTCTCTTACTGAGATTCAGCTGATTTTTCTTGATTAAGCAGTCCCCTAAGTATTGCAATACTTGGTTAGTTTCCTGACTTCAGAAAAAGTTGATTCTTACAGTTTTTCCCAGGTAATTTGTTAATTTTGTGGAGAGTCACAGTTTTGGACTCACATTTTTGATGTCACCCTTCTACCCGATTTTAAGATATTGTCTAGCTACAGTAATTGAGACCATGTGATACTGGAAGAGGGACAGACATCTAGATCAGTGGAACAGAACAAAGAACCCAAAAGGAGACCTACAGAAATACAGTCATCTACAAAGCTGCAAAAGCAAGTTAGTGGAGGAAAGACAGTCTTTTCCACAAACAGTGCTGGGCCAGCTGGAAGTCACGTGTTAAAGAAGTAAAAGAACACACACATGGTACATGTTTCACAAAAATGAACTCAAAATGGGTTATAGACCTAAAGGTAAAAGGCAAAACTACACAACCCCTAGAAGATAACACAAGAGAAGCCCTAGGTGATCTTGGTAATAACATTTTGGATACAAGCCCAAAAGTATGACCCATGAAAGAAAAAATTGGTAAGCTGACTTTATTAAAATTAAAATCTTCTCTGTGAAAGACACTATTATGAGAATTAAAAGACAAGCCACACACTGGGAGAAAATATCTGATAACAACTCATATCTGATAAAGAACTGGTATCCAAAATATACACAGAATTGAAACTCAACAGTAAAATTCCAACTCCTCTATTAAAAATTGGGCAAAAGATCTGGACAGACACGTTTTCAAAGAAGACACGCAGATTGCAGATAATCATATGAAAAGAGGCTACACATCAAATGTCATCAGAGAAATGCAAATTAAAACAACAACGAGACACACACCTGTTAGAATGGCCAAAATCCCAAACACTGACAACACCAAACGCTGACGAGGGCGTGGATCAACAGGAGCTCTCGCTCACAGGGACGCAGACGGCACAGGCACCGCGGAAGACCGCTTGGCAATTTCATACGAAACTAAAGATATTCCTACCAAACAATCCAGCAGCCACGCTCCTTTCTATCTACCCACTGGAGGTGAAAACATATGCCCACCCAGAAACGTGCACATAAATGTTCACAGCAGCATGATTTGTAATCGCCCAAACTGGGAATATCTAAAACGTCCTTCAACAGGCGAATGGTTAAACTGGTAGTCCAGACCATGAAATCCTCAGCAGCGCAAAGGAATTAAGTATTGATACACACAAATCTCAAAAGGTCACATATAGAATGATCCTACTTGTATTACATTCTCAAAATGACAAAGCCAGAGGTGGGGAAATTGGTGGGGTGAGGGGTCACGTGCGTATGAAAGAGGACCGCAAGGGAGCTCTCTGTGCCGGTGACAGTTCTGCGTCCTGCCTGCCGTAGTGGTCACAGGAATCTGCACATGGGCTAAAGTGGCACAGAACTGTACACCCTGCACAGACGGCAACGTCCAGGTTTGCATATGCTGCTGTGGATACATGACAGGCAACCCGTGGGTGAAACTGGGGGAAGTGTACCTGGGACCCCTCTCTCCAGCATTTCTTCAACTTCCTGTGAGTCTGTAATTATTTCA
>NW_007745614.1:13494-14550 GCF_000696425.1 Galeopterus variegatus
ACACCCGAGGCTGAGTCATGTGTAAGGAAATGAGGTTTGTTTGGCTGACGACTCCGCAGGCTGGAAAGTCATGCCCGGCGAGGGCCTCAGGCTCCTTCTGCTGATGGAGGAAAGTGGAAGGGGCTGGCGTGTGCAGAGATCACACAGCAAGACAGGGAAGGGTGCCAGGCTCTTTGAACAACCCACCCTGGTGGAGACTGGCACAGCCAGACTTGCTGACCCCTGAGGGCGGGCTTTAACCTCCACATAAGGGCCCACCCCCATGACCCAAACACCTCCCACTAGCCCCACTTCCCAACACTGCCACACTGGGGATAAAATTCCAACACGAATTTAGGTGGGGACAAATCATATGCAAGTGACGGCAGGATGCAAAGATTCGAGGAAAGACCTGAAGGCAGGAGGGTGCCTGCGGCCTGGAGGAAGAGCCAGGTGCCCGCGGCTGGCAGCTCCTGGCGGGGCCTCCTCTCCTCCTCTCGTTCTGTATGGTCGCATCTGTGCCTAGTGCTTATCCTCTTACTTAAAGAGCCCTCCAAGACCCTGAGCTTTGGGCCCCGTCCACCCTGGCTCCATCCCTGAGTGGGCAGGAGGAGAGGTGGGGGGGGGGCTGGCTCAGGGAGGCCACCGGAAGCACGTGGGCACAAGGTTGGCAGCAGGGGAGCACCCGGAAAGAGCCGCGCACAGGATCACTCCAGCAGCTGAGGGGACTGTGGACTGGAGGGGCCCCGGGGGACAGCAGGGCGACCAGGTGGGGCTATTCCTATCCTCCAGGCAGCAGTGGCACCTGCCTGGCCCAGGTCGGTAGAGGTAGAGGTTGATCAAAAACGTCCGGGGTAGGTAGAGCTGGNCCGGGGAGGAGCAGGTGACTGAGGAGAGGAAAGAGTTTTACCTAAAGCTGAAGACAACTGCGCCAAGCAGACGCCTGTGACTCTGTGTCCCGAAGTGTCTTTCCTTGTCCGGGAAGAGAATTCATCTCTGATATTGTCAGGAGCTGAGACCCTCCCAGCTGAAGGCGCCACGGAGCGCCCAGGGCGGCCGAAGGTGGCAGCCACCGCA
>NW_007745615.1:0-528 GCF_000696425.1 Galeopterus variegatus
GTTGCTTATTAACCAACAATGTCTGCCACAAGAATGTTGATACAGTCCCTTTTCAGATATCATACGTAGAATTTTTGCAGATGTACCATATGTTTTGTATTATTTTATTCTGTGCACTATTTTTTTAATTGGCTATTAAAATTAAATTGGCTTCCCAAAATGAACTGGGGAGCTGGCCATCTTTTCCATGATGTGGAATATACACCTTTTGCTTACAATACTCATCTTTAGTTTATCGTAATATACCTTCAAAAGTTATACTAGTTCATGAATAATGAAAAAACCTCACAACAAGGAATTTCTCTTAGATATTAACCAAAAGTAACATAGAAATGTTGGTGCAATCTCTTTGCAGCTATATCTATAAATGAGATGGGTCAATAGCATTCTTTTTGGTAATATATTTTTCTCACTGGGTATTATGATGGCTACATAAAATGGTCTGGGGAGTTTTTAATATTTTTCTATTGCTGAACTAGTATACATCAGCATAATTGTGTGAGTTTCAAAGTTAAATAGGAATTAACA
>NW_007745615.1:1503-4319 GCF_000696425.1 Galeopterus variegatus
CCTCAGAACCACTCCCCTGACCACCATTTTTAATCCATTCACTAAGGCATGGTCCTACAATCTAATCACCTCTTTAAGGCCCCACCTTTCAATTTCCATAATAGGATTCCCCACCCTCTTCTTAACAGTCACAGTGGGGGCCAAGTATCTAACACATAAAACTTGGGGAACACAATTCAAGCTTCAATGAGCTTGGGGGAGACATCCAATTCACTACAAGTACTATTGCCTTTTCTTTTCTTTCCCCACTCTTCTCTATCCATCTCAGAAATGGCCCCACCATTCACTCAGTCAAATCTAAAAACTAGAGGCCATCCTTGTTTCCTTTCTTTCTCTCAGTCTTTACACACACACACCATCCAAACAATCTATAACACCTGTCAATTTTGCTCTGAAAATATATTCTCAATCTTTCTATTTGTATCCATCTCCTTTAACACCATTTTAGACTAAGTCAAATATTGATCACTTCTTGCTTGGCCAATTGCAACAGCTTCCAAACTATTATCCTTATTTACACTCTTGATCCCATATGATATCTATTCCATGCAGCATCCAGAGTAAAAGTCTCCAGATTTGATGACACTACCATTAGAAACACTACAGTGTCATTCCATCACACCTAGAATAAAAATTCAATCTTCTTTTTTTTTTCAATCTTCTTAATAATGCTTCTGAGGCCATGCATGACGACACCCTTGTCTAGGTTTCCAACATCTCATTCCACTTTCTCCCTAATTTATGCTCTGGTCACACTGAGATCTTTTCTATTCCTTGGAGATTTGAAGTTTTTTTCTACATTGAGGCTTTTGCTACTGGAGTTCTGGATCTCAGCTCAAATGCCATCTTCTCAAAGAGACCTTCACTAAACTCCTTATGTACAGGGGACAACCTTAAATCTCGGTACAGTCTCTATCACTCATATTGACTGATATATTAACTTGACAGCACATATCACAATTTATAATTATAATAAACATTGATTATTTACTTTTTTTTTTCATTCATTATTCCACCAATGGGATATAAACAGCATAAGGACCAGGGACTTTTCAATATTTTCCACCACTTCCTGTCAAGTGAACTTACTGTGTGCTCAGTAACAGTCAAATGAAGAAAAAAATATATACATCTGAAAATCAAAGAGAAGCCTAAGTTGGAAATGTAGAGTTGTGATAGAGGTAAGAAGAGAGAAAGGGCATGTTAAGAAGGTCAAGACAGGGCCGCCCCGTGGCTCACTCGGGAGAGCGCGGTGCTGGTAGCACCAAGGCTGCAGGTTCATATCCTATATAGGGATGGCCAGTGCGCTCACTGGCTGAGCGTGGTGCAGACGACACCGAGCCGAGGGTTGCGATCCCCTTACAAATATATATATATACATATAGGAAGTACTGGAATCAAGAGCCGCTGTCCAACTTGTCCGCTGAGCAGGTGGAGCTCTGTGGAGGACCGTTGGTCCCAGAAGGCCTTGCAGCACCACTTAGGACTCGTGTCTGTGACGTGCTGCCTGCCTTGCAGCAGCACTCAGGCTCGTAGAGCTCTGTGGAGGAAGGTTGGTCCCAGAAAGCCTTGCAGCAGCACTTAGGGCTCATGTCTGTGACGTGCTACCTGCCTTGCAGCAGCACTCAGGGCTCGTAGAGCTGTGTGGAGGAAGGTTGGTCCCAGAAGGCCTTGCAGCACCACTTAGGGCTCATGTCTGTGACGTGCTACCTGCCTTGCAGCAGCACTCAGGGCTCGTAGAGCTGTGTGGAGGAAGGTTGGTCCCAGAAGGCCTTGCAGCACCACTTAGGGCTCATGTCTGTGACGTGCTACCTGCCTTGCAGCAGCACTCAGGGCTCGTAGAGCTGTGTGGAGGAAGGTTGGTCCCAGAAGGCCTTGCAGCACCACTTAGGGCTCATGTCTGTGACGTGCTACCTGCCTTGCAGCAGCACTCAGGGCTCGTAGAGCTGTGTGGAGGAAGGTTGGTCCCAGAAGGCCTTGCAGCACCACTTAGGGCTCATGTCTGTGACGTGCTACCTGCCTTGCAGCAGCACTCAGGGCTCGTAGAGCTGTGTGGAGGAAGGTTGGTCCCAGAAGGCCTTGCAGCACCACTTAGGGCTCATGTCTGTGACGTGCTACCCTGTTGCCTAGGAAGGGGTTAGTATGAGGGGGAACTCTTCAGGGCTTCAGTCTCTGTGAGGAAAAGGAGGGGATGGGAGGGGAAGGAGGCCGAGGAGGAACGGACAAGGACTGAAATAGGACTGGGCGGGAAGGGGCCCCACGGCTTTAACAGTAGTGGAGAGTCGGCTGATCAGGCCGCGAGTCTGAACAGGCCGTGATGGCCATGGCAATAAACCCGGAGGACTTCAGGAGCGGGTTCCGCCACCGTGAAGTGGTCCTGTTCATCAACGAAGAGGTGCTCAGTGACGGTGGCGGCCTGGATTTCTATCCGACCTTCCAGTTGCCGTCCTGGAACGAAATTGAGGACATCCTGCAGGCCATCGTGGCTGACTCGCTGGTGCCGTGCGCCATCAAGAGGGCCTGTGCCTGGGCCGCGCTGGCGATGAGCCCGCGAGCGGCCATTGGGCAGCGGGAGCAGCGGGTGCGCGTGGTCTGGAAGCTGCAGGAGCGGATGGAGCAGCTTGACGTGGCCGCCTTGGCTATGTCCTCCGACCTGCACCGGCTGCAAGAGGAGCGTGACGAGGTGGTCTTGCAGCTGCGTTGCGCAGAAAGCAGCCTGCGGCGGGTGCTAGAGGAGCGCAACATGCTGTTCGGGCAGCTGCTCCAGTTAGAGAGGTCGGCCCAGGCCCACCCGCTGCCCCAGCAAGTCGTACCCA
>NW_007745615.1:7804-12892 GCF_000696425.1 Galeopterus variegatus
ACAGGGTCTGCCGATAACTTGACCCATAGAACTGACAATAACGGAGGAACTTTGAGTCATATAGGCAGTCTGGTGGAGAGGGACGTGGGTGGAGGTGGCAAAAACGTCAGGCTTAGTCACTGCAGATCGTGTTGGTGCTAGAAAAGGTGGTGGCGGAAAGAGAGGATTGTGGACATGGCTCCTAGGGGTGTTGGCCTGGTGAAACCTGCAGAGACAGAGATGCAAGAAGCAGAGCAGCATGACATGTCCCCCATTCCCACCTCCACAGGGCCCCTAGTCACCAACACTTCCGCTCCCATTTGTCTCATTCAACTACAAGTAGTGGCTTCAACCCAGACCCTTCCTGTGAGGGCCTCTGCAAACAGCTTGGGAAAGGTGTAGGGATGGGGAGAAGCAACTCTCAAGTGTCACAGGACCCAACAATAGACCGAAGATAAGTGTGCCTGTGCATCCCTCTTGGGGTAAGAGAGTTGTGCACGATCAAGGCCAGGTGACTGGACTAATGAACAATGTAAAATAAATGATTTTTTAAAAAATAAAAGGATTTTTCAAATGAGGAGAGTTCCCTCTTTAACATATCTGGTAGGAATGGAGGCAGAGTCCTCGCCAGCTCTCACTTATGAGCAGAACACACACACACACACACACAACACACAAAAAAGGAGATTCAAAACCTACTCTCTTGGAAATCATTTTCTTGAGGCTCTTCTGACTATTGCAGTAAACCAGATTCACCTAAACAGAACTATGAAAAGCAATTAAAGCCACCCATAATCCCCAAACCTGGAGGTGACTGCTGTTTATACTCTCATCTATTTACTTTATACACACACAGATTTACATGTATACATATGCATGTATACAAGACAGGATAGGGTACATATTCTTTTGTAGCCTCCTCAACTGCAGAAGTAGTGGCTCTGATCTGGACCCACCTGTGGTGGACTCTGCACCCAGCATGTGGGAAGGTACAACGATAGGGAGAAGTACTTTTTGGGTGGTAGAGGGGCAGTTAGATATAGATATAGAGGTAGAGAAAGAGATAGAGGTAGAGAGAGATCTACTTACCAAAGCGTAATAGTACATATTTCTTTCCAACATTCATTTTACTTAACAGTAGGACACCAGCAGAGTCCCATGTTCTTATTATTTGAGAATGTGATTTTAAATGGCTGTGTAACATCCTGTCATGTCATTGCTTCACAATATACTTAACTAGTTCTATCTTACTGGGTATTTAGGTTGTTTCCAAATCTTCATTTTCACTCTCAACATTATGTTAGTGTGCACAGTTTTCTGTACCATGGCCAAGAGTGAATATTATCATTAAAAATACCTTAGCCAGTATGAAAAGTATCTTGTTTAATTTATATTTCTTTGTTTACTAGAAAGACAGAACAGTTTTTCCAGTTGCTTGTCCATTTGTATTTCTTCTGTCATGAGTTGGCTATTCATATCTTTATTTCAGTTTACTCATGGAATATTCATCTTGTTTTGTGGGTATTTATTCGATAGTAACAATATTAACCCAACCCTTTGTCATACTTCAGATTGCAAGTATTTTCCGCTGTTCGTAATTTATCTTTTAATTTGTGTCTGGTGGCATTTTAATGGTCAGAAATATTAAATCTTTATGTATTGAATTCTTTTCTTTTCCACCATCATTTCTTCTTTTTCTTTTATTCTTAGGAAGGTTTTCTTTGAGATAAGATACACGGCTAACTATATTTGATTTTATGTCTTTTATAGCTTTTAAAAAATTTAACTCTAATCATTCTTGAATTTATTTTGGTGTTGTGAGAGAGGTGTTTAAATCTATTTTTCCCCAAAATAATTAACTTAGTATCTTAATATCTCAGCATCATTTTTCAATGATCTGTTCTTTACCCACTGATCTGAAAAGAACGTCTTTATTAAATACCAAATATATATACAGCCATGCACTGCATAACAACGTTTCTGTCAATGGCAGACAGCATATGCAATGGTGGTGCCATAAGATTATAATGGAGCTGGAGGTGTGTAGTGGGCTATACCATTTAGATTTGTGTAAGTATACTCCATAATGCTTACACAATGACAAAATCACGTAACAACACATTTCTCAGAACATATACCCATTGTTAAGCGATATATGACTGTATACACACACACATATATACATATACTGTCTCGTCCTTTGAACTGTTGGTCTATTTTTTTTTTTTTTGTGGTGGCTGGCTGGTATGGGAATCCAAACCCTTGACCATGGTATTACATGTTGGTCTGTTCTTATACCCACCTAACATTTGATTCTAGCTTTATAACACATTTTAGTAAATGCACTGCAAGTTATCACTCATTATTCATCTTTTTCTAAAGTTTCTCTGTAGTCATCACCTGTCTATTCTCTCAGTTGAAGCTTTATAATCTAATTCTCTGTTCCTACAAATCCCAGATGTACTTCCTTCAACTTGATTTTGTGAGACTTACCATATAACTTGACAATTCGTTCTTCTCTTTTTAACCTAGTTTGAGTAGATTTCTACCCCACAAGGTTTTATTTCAGTTCTCTTTTCTCTCTCCACTACCTCCTTCCATGATTTTATCTAAACATCTAACATCTATCATCTTTAGGAAGAAGAAACAGATTGATATCATGAAAAAGCTAACATTTATTGCTTACTGTGTACTTGGTGGCATTATCTTATTTAAATCTCTTTAAATTCCTACAAGATAGAAAGTAATATCATCTCCATTTTAAAGGTGGGGGAACCTAGGCTTGGAGAGATTAAGTAATTTGTCCAAGGTCTCAGAGCTACCGCATGGTAAGAGGATTCAAATTCTGTTCTGACATATCTGCCATGCTATGCTATAGAGCACTTAAAAGAAGGAAAAGTGAATATTGAATAGTTTATCTGCTTTAGAATGGAAAACTATAGCAACCATAGATACAGACTTGTTTTTGGAATTGAAAATGACACAAGAACCAGTATGCTGTACTAAGGGAAAGCTGGGGCACAGCCTTAAAGGCACTGGCTTGGACTGCTTGGGTTTGAATTCTAGTTTACTGGTTTTGTGACCTGGTTCAGATCATTAGATGATATAATTAGGTGATATATAATTAGTTGTTAACTGATCAGTAATTAATGATTAATGGCAGATGATATAATCCACATTACAGCACTCTCCACAGTGCCTGGCATATATCGATTCCAAGATGTATATTTTTTTCACATTTTAAAACACCTTCTAGCGGGAAACATACATGAAACACAGACGAACAAGTAAAATACATAGTATGTCAGATGGTGATAAGTAATAAGTGAAACAGGGTAAGAGGAATGGAAAGTGGTGGGAGTGCTATTTTAAATAGGGTGGTCAGGGAATGCCTCACTGACAAGGTGACAATTAAAAACAGATCTGTTTGAAGTGAGAGGATGAGCCATAAACACAGCTGGGGCAGGCCAAGCAGCCAGTCATCACAGCTTTTAGTTTATAAGCAAATTAAGCAAGTGCCAAAAACATCACAGAAACAATTTTATGATCTAAAGACATCTAGCAGAGACAGCATAAATGTATTTGACTAAGAGACCCAGGGAAAATGTCTAAATTAAATTTGAAAGCATTTCTGTTTCATTTGACCAACAATTTTTAAACTAGCTTTATTTATCAAAGATTACTAATGTCATATGAACTTGAAAAGTATTTAGGTTTATTTCTTTAATTTAGGTTTATCTACTTAATTTAGGGTTATTTACTTATTTACATTATTTATAAGCCATTTGGGTACCATGTAGATGATATACAAACATTTGTATAGACATAAACATACATGTAGATCTAACATGCGACTTGAAATATATACCTACATACATAAAAACACATAAAAATTTTAGTCATGAGACAGGTACAACATAGAACTCACAAATTTAAAAAGGACAGTTGGATTTAAATCATGTCTCTGTAAATGAAACAAGGTAAAGCTTATCTGCCCCTCGTGGATGAAGCCCTCATCAAGTTTTAGAGAAAGCAGAGTAGCAAACTTACATTTCAAAGTGCAGAGAAAGAATGCAAGTGTTTCCAAGAAGGAGTTTGGGTGTGTCAGTTAGACAAGATTAAAAATGAATGCTAAGGGAACACAAATAATAGAAATCTAGATCCTTTTTGGAAGGGTTTCAAGAAATCCTTACCTGCGTATTTAAAGTTTCCAGCCATAATCTGCAACACCCTCCACCCTTCCCTTCATACCACCAGGGTGAACTGGCATCATGTGGGCCCAGGACAACTAGAAGGGGCATGGGGAGGGTACCTATGTCCAAAATCTCAAAGACTTTGGTTAAAACTGGTTGATACAGGTTGAACTTTGTTTGATCCTTTTAAGAAAAAAATTAACTTAAAAGGCTAGCTTTGTTTTCCATGAGCAACTTAAATATAATTATTAAAAATGATTAAATTAGGTAAATGTGAATGGGATAGATGTTTATAAATAAACTCATCATAGTTTCAAAAAATCTTCAGTAATTTAAAATCTTATACCCATATTATGTTAAATCAAATAATACATAATCATAAATGTCTGAGTCATCTCGAAGTAAGTTAAGATACTACAACATTAATTATTAAGCATAAGTTTAGTTTATATACTTTGACATCTTGTTTTGCATGGTATTTAAAAAGGCAAAATATACTTGGATCTGCTATAAAATCGAGAAAACACGTCTTTTCAAAAATTAAGAAATGGGATGGCGACGGGTCTGGAGCGGCTGTGCCAGGAGACAGCACGACCCTGAGAAGTGTGCACTGTGATACCAGAGTACTATTTGCATTTCCAAGAGCATCAAAAAAATGAATAAATCTTTCAACAACGAACCTACAACGACAAACAAGCAACAACAGGTTCGAGGTTTTAGGGCCGACACAAAAGAAGACTCCTGAGAGCGCCCAAGCACTGCTGCAGGTTCGAGCAAGCAGCCTGAGACAACAAAGGCCAAGTAAATCAGCTGAGACGACACAGAAACAGAGTGGAAGGTGCTGGACTGGCCCAACTCTGCGAGCTCTGTGAGTCACCCCCAGCCCAGCCCCACTTGCGGGGTGAAGCCCGACTGC
>NW_007745615.1:13805-14545 GCF_000696425.1 Galeopterus variegatus
ATGGATTAAAACTAGAAATCAATAACAAACGAAACTTTCAGAACTATACAAACACACGGAAATTAAATAACATTCTACTTAACAACATATGGGTCCAAGAAGTAATCAAGCAGGAAATTAAAAAATTTATTGAAACTAATGAAAATAATGATACATCATACCAAAACTTCTGGGATCCAGCAAAAGCAGTATTAAGGGGGAAATTTATTGCATTAAGTGCTTACCTCAGAAAAATGGAAAGATGGCAAGTGAACAACCTAACACTGCATCTTAAAGAACTAGAAAAACAAGAACAATCCAAACCTAAAGTTAGCAGAAGGAAAGAAATCATCAAGATCAGAGCAGAACTTAACGAAATTGAAACTCAAAAAACAATACAAAAGATCAACGAATCAAAAGGTTGTTTTTTTGTAAAGATAAATAAAATCGACAAACCACTAGCACGGCTAACAAAAAAAAGAAGAGAGAAGATTCAAATAACAAAAATTAGAAATGAAAAAGGTGATATTACAACTGACCCAACCGAAATACAAGGAATCATCCGAGACTACTATAAACACCTATACACCAACAAGTTCGAAAATGTGGAGGAAATAGATAAATTTCTGGACTCACACAAGCTTCCAAAACTAAACCAAGAAGATATAGAAAACCTGAACAGGCCAATAACAATAAAGGAGATTGAAGCTGTTATCAGAAAGCTCCCAACAAAGAAAAGCCCAGGACCAGATGGATTCACA
>NW_007745616.1:0-4471 GCF_000696425.1 Galeopterus variegatus
TTACTCCTGGTAAAGATTCTGTGAATATTGCTGGAATGACCACAGAGTTTTAGAATATTACGTAAATTTAGTTGGTAAAGCAGCAGCAGGGTTTGAAAGGATTGACTCCAATTTTAAAAGAATTTTTACTGTGACTAAAATGCTTTCAAACAGCATCACATGCTACAGAGAAATCTTTGATAAGAGGAAGAGTCAGTTAATGTAGCAAACTTTATTATTATCTTATTTTAAGAAATTGCTACAGCCACCAACATTCAGCAACTTTGATCAGTCGGCAGCCATCAACATGGAGGCAAGACACTCCACCAGCAAAAAGATTACCATTCATTGAAGGCTCAGATAAGCATTAGCATTATTAGCAATAAGGTATCTTCTAATTAAAGTATGTACTTTAAAAAAAACATAATGCTATATATAGCACACTTCATAGACTACAGTAGAGTATAAACATAAATTTATGTGCACTGGGAAACCAAAAATATGTGTAATTCACTTTATTGTGATATTTGCTTTATTGTGGTGGTCTGGCACTGAAATACAACAAAATAATTATAACCCAGATTTTCTAAACTCTAACCATGTTTTTATTTTTATCACACTAATTGTTTTTTTATCACACTAATTTGCTATAGTGAATGATGACTTGTTTGTGTTGCCATAAAAATATTTTTTAACTATCTGTACTTTAAAAGTTATTAAATATGTATAGAAGTCAATTATATTATTATTCAATGACTGATTATTAAAGATTAGAAAAAATAAAATTATAATAAATAAAAATGTTTTTATAATAAATATAACATCCTTTACATCAATAATGGCTAACATAATTTGAAATACACATAATTTTAAATAGAACTATAAACAAATTCAAGATGCAAGAAATGATCAAATTGACCCTTTTTATAATGGAAACTAAGCAGTCCAAAGTTATAGCACTACCTACTTAGTAAAACATTTTTGCAAAACAAGTACTGATAACAATAAGTCTACCAAGTTATCTGAGTTTATGTGGTAAACACAATATTCATTCATGTTATGAATAAAGTTGAGTACTTAATATTCTAAACAACATGGTCTAGGAAAGAATTGTGTTCTCTTTTTCTTTTCTTCTCTCGCTTTCATTTTTGGTCTTATAAAATACTTTAAGGATACTTAACATAAATCTCTGGAATAAAAGAAAGAACAGAACAACAAATAGTGTAAAAATTAAGAGCAATGCCATGTTTGCCCTTACAAATCCAGGAAAGCCTGCTGTAATACAGTCTGTCTCATGTTCATCCAAAGAAATCGTATCATCAGCCTCTTGATAAAGCACATTAATTAATAGTGTTGGCAGTGATTAGTCATGATTCAGTGTCATCAACTTGTAACTGGCCATTCAAATATTTTTATTTCAATATAAATATTACTACAAATATCATGTGGATGATGACTGTATATTATATTTAGGTAATTTATGAGAAATTACTGCTACTGAAGATATTACTGAAGACATTTTGCTCTTTTAAGCATTTAGTGTTGTAGGTATAGGTCCTTGATTTGAATTTCTGTTTCTAGGAATCAATTTTGTTGGGAAACACAAAATTTAACAAAGAAATATTTATATTTGTAATTTCTTTTAGTTCCAGATTGCATTATGTGTAAAGTGTTCAGTAGCATTACATAATGGAGAATATGAAAAGAAAGCAGATGTTTTAGCTCAAAGAAGTAATTTGTTAAGAGAACAAAGAACTGCACAGCACATACGTGGTCTGACAATTGCAACTCAGTGTAATAAGAGAAAATTGTTTAAAAGTTTTTCAAAACTGAAACTATAAAGTAACAGTTGNGCCCAGATTTTGTATTTCTTAAATACATTTTCTTAAATACATTTTTTTAAGGCAATAGCTACAATGAATAGTGATTCCTGTGATAGGTCTGGGCAAAGTAAGTGGTAAACCTTCTGGAAAGAATTCACCTTTCTAAATGCCATTAAGAAGATTTGTGATACATGGGGGGAGGTCAAAATATCAACATTAACAGGAGTTTGGAAGAAGTTGATTTCAACTGTTATGGATATCTTTGAGTATTTCTAGACTTCAGTGGAGGAAGCAAATGGAGACATGGTAGAAATAGCAAGAGAACTAGAATTAGTAGTGGAGACTGAAGATAGGACTAAATCGTTGCAATTTTATGATAAATTTTTAACAGATGAGGAGTTGCTTCTTACACATGAGCAAAGAAAGTGGTTTCTTGAGATGGAACTTACTCCTGGTAAAGATTCTGTGAATATTGCTGGAATGACCACAGAGTTTTAGAATATTACATAAATTTAGTTGGTAAAGCAGCAGCAGGGTTTGAAAGGATTGACTCCAATTTTAAAAGAATTTTTACTGTGAGTAAAATGCTTTCAAACAGCATCACATGCTACAGAGAAATCTTTGATAAGAGGAAGAGTCAGTTGATGTGGCAAACTTTACTGTTATCTTATTTTAAGAAATTGCTACAGCCACCAACATTCAGCAACTTTGATCAGTCGGCAGCCATCAACATGGAGGCAAGACACTCCACCAGCAAAAAGATTACCATTCACTGAAGGCTCAGATAATCATTAGCATTTTTAGCAATAAGGTATTTTCTAATTAAAGTATATACTTTAAAAAAAACATAATGCTATATATAGCACACTTAATAGACTACAGTAGAGTATAATCATAAATTTATGTGCACTGGGAAACCAAAAATATGTGTAATTCACTTTATTGTGATATTTGCTTTATTGTGGTGGTCTGGCACTGAAATACAACAAAATAATTATAACCCAGATTTTCTAAACTCTAACCATGTTTTTATTTTTATCACACTAATTTGTTATAGTGAATGATGACTTGTTTGTGTTGCCATAAAAATATTTTTAACTATCTGTACTTTAAAAGTTATTAAATATGTATAGAAGTCAATTATATTATTACTCAATGACTGATTATTAAAGATTAGAAAAAATAAAAATATAATAAATAAAAATGTTTTTATAGGGCCGGCCCGGTGGCGCACTGCTACAGTGCGCCACTTGGGAGTGCGGTGGTGCTCCCGCCAAGGGTTCGGATCCCACATACAGACCGGCCACTCACTGGCTGAGCGAGGTGCGGACGCAACACTGAGGGTTGCGATCCGTTGCCGGTCACGAAAAAAGACAAAAAGGAAAAAAAAAATGTTTTTATAATAAATATAACATCCTTTACATCAAAAATGGCTAACATAATTTGAAGTACATGTAATTTTAAATAGAACTGTAAAAAAATTCAAGATGCAAGAAATGATCAAATTGACCCCTTTTATAATGGAAACTAAGCAGTCCAAAGTTATAGCACTACCTACTTAGTAAAACATTTTTGCAAAACAAGTACTGATAACAATAAGTCTACCAAGTTATCTGAGTTTATGCGGTAAACAAAATATTCATTCACGTTATGAATAAAGTTGGGTACTTAATATTCTAAACAACAGCATGGTCTAGGAAAGAATTGTGTTCTCTTTTTCTTTTCTTCTCTCACTTTCTTTTTTGGCCTTAGAAAATACTTTAAGGATACTTAACATAAATCTCTGGAATAAAAGAAAGAACAGAACAACAAATAGTGTAAAAATTAAGAGCAATGCCATGTTTGCCCTTACAAATCCAGGAAAGCCTGCTGTAATACAGTCTGTCTCATGTTCATCCAAAGAAATCATATCATCGGCCTCTTGAAAAAGCACATTAGGGGCTGGCCCGGTGGCACACTGCTACAGTGTGCCGCTTGAGGGATCCCACATACAGACCGGTTCCAGCTCACTGGCTGAGCGAGGTGTGGGCGCAGCACCGAGGGTTGTGATCCCGATGCCGGTCCCGGTCCGGTGCTGGCACGACACTGAGGGTTGCGATCCGTTGCCGGACACGAAAAAAGACAAAAAGGAAAAAAGAAAAAAAAAGAAAAAGCACATTAATTATTAGTGTTGGCAGTGATTAGTCATGATTCAGTGTCATCAACTTGTAACTGGCCATTCAAATATTTTTATTTCAATATAAATATTACCACAAATATTATATGTATGATGACTGTACATTATATCTACGTAATTTATGAGAAATTACTGCTATTGAAGATATTACTGAAGACCTTTTGCTCTTTTAAGCATTTAGTGTTGTAGGTATATGTCCTTGATTTGAATTTCTGTTTCTAGGAATCAATTTTGTTGGGAAATATAAAATTTAAAAAAGAAATATTTATATTTGTAATTTCTTTTAGTTACAGATTGCATTATATGTAAAGTGTTCAGTAGCATTACATAATGGAGAATATGAAAAGAAAGCAGATGTTTTAGCTCAAAGAAGTAATTTGTTAAGAGAACAAAGAACTGCGCAGCACATACGTGGTCTGACAATTGCAACTTAGTGTAATAAGAGAAAATTGTTTAAAAGTTTTTCAAAACTGAAACTATAAAGTAACAGTTG
>NW_007745616.1:5300-5882 GCF_000696425.1 Galeopterus variegatus
TGTGTAGGGGCAGGGTTATGTGGGAACTCTCTGTAATTTCTGCTCAATTTTGCTATGAATCTAAAACTACTCTAAAAAATAAAGTCTATTAAAAAAAATCAAGCCATAGAAAGACTCCTGCTCCCCCCAAAAAGGCGGCTTATAAGAGGGATAGGAATATTTGCTGGGAGGCAATTAACTAATGCTCACTATTGCTAAAATAAACTTGAACAATATTTTTCTTTATCAATCTGATTCTACTAGTTATGTTTGCATATCTAATTTTTAAAATTATCTTTTAAAGACAAACACAGACGCTATCACTTTCTAAAGTTTTCTTCCTTGATTATCAATTCATACCAAATATTTTAATTATAAGTAGATATCATTGGGAGAGTCAGCATAGTTAATTTGTTTCTATAATACATAAATTTTAACCCAAGATTTAAAAATCATGTGCTATTGATATTTTAATTGATTTTAGTTCACTTTTTAAAAAACAAATTCATAGCATAGTGTGTTTTGGATACAAAGATTGCTGTAATAAAGTAATGACCACTTATACCAATTGTAAGACATATACTCTATAATTCCATGTTCCAA
>NW_007745616.1:6665-8502 GCF_000696425.1 Galeopterus variegatus
AATTGTTTAAGGAAACATTTATTTAAGATATTTCATATGGCAATGTAACAACAGTGCACTAAATAAGATTAAAGTTTTCCTCAATATGATACATTATTTTTTTATTTTGTTTTTGTTGCTTTTATTGTCATTGTTTTGTAAGCATAAAATTTTGTTATGTACATTATCAGCATTTATTCTTATCAGTGAATAATCCAGGGAGAAGTCTTGCTGAAGGAGCAAAATACCAGGATAACATATTGAAGATTTCCTTTTGTGTGTCCTCACATAATGCAATGTTTTCTATATCTAAGATGGAATTTTGGTTGAAAAGAATAACAAAAATCTTTATATGGAATGTGAATGTTTATAGGGATACAAGGAATAATAAGTAACCTTGGGTACATAATTTAATATATTCATAAAAGTGACATTTTAATTATAATAATATTATTATTCCTTCTCATTTTATTGTCATTTCTTTTTGTCATCTTTTTAAGAATCATCAAATAGTTACTGAACAGTGTGCATGACAATAGCTGTCAATGTCCAAGGGGAAAACTACTAAGAATTTCTTTCTCTTCCTCTTTCCTTACTTCCCTCCCTCCATCCTTATTCTGGTACTTGCTGCTCAAAGCACTCTTATGCTAGAAGTGGAGAAGTCAAGGAGAGTCTCATTCTCTAACATTTTGGTTGTACAATGGGCTCACATATTTTACTTTCATGATCATAGGATGTTGGATATAGTTCTAGGCCAAACTGAAAAATGGACCGTGTTGGTCTTTAGTACTGTCTTTCACCATTTACACAGCTATACCCCTTCCTAAAATCTCCAAATTCAAATCCTCTAGGAGTCTGTTTTAAGACAGACTGAACAAGTTGATACAGTCATTCACACTAAAGTTTCAGAGACCTAATAAGGTCTCTTGAGGACGTACTCATCATTGCTGAAAGGTGTCACGGAGGGGATCTGATGAACAGACGTTAATGTAGTGAAGGTAGGAGGAAGAAGCAGGATAGGAATCAAGAGAGTGGCTTTTAGTTACAAATTCTGTCACTCACTAGCCATGTTAACTAAGGCAAAACACCAAAAATCCCTTGACCTCAGTTCTGTCATCTGTATACACTCACTCATTCATTTATTCAGTCATTCAATTAATATTACCTTCTATTTGCCTGACATTGTGCTAGTTTCTTGGGATACAGTGGTGAGCAAAAAGGGACACATTACTTACCCTCATGGTGCTCATAGTCTAGGAGGATGAAACAGAGATTAATCATGTAATTGTACAAATATATAACTTTAAAATGTGGTGAGTGAAATGAAAGGAAATTACACGGATCTGTAACTGAAGATTGTGTGCAGTTTAGGATTATATAACTTCTCAGGTTTTTCAGATTTAGAATTTTAAGGAATAATAATTGTGGAATCCTTGATTCAGGAGGAGAGAGATTTAAATTGTGAGGAGGAGTGAAGAAACTTCATCAAGCTCCTCTTATCCCATTCTTCAGGCAATCTTATCTTTTGCCTTCGTGTAGTCAAGATGCATGTTTTGCTCAATTACTCAGTAGTTTTACCTGGTTTATCCATGATGTATTGAATTGAGGTCTTATGATTACACTGCCTTCCCTTTAGTCACTTCCTAGTCTCTCCTACGTTGAACCCTAGCCCTGCCTGTGTTTTTCCAACTACTGCAAATGAAAGTATCTGAACATCTAGAACCTATCCACAGTGCATCTTTTCGTCTACACCATATTACAGTCTTTAAAAACTTCTGTTTCAGTATATGGTAAGAAGTATGGGTCTAGTTTCATTCTCCTACATATGAACATCCAGTTTTCCCAGCACCATTTGCTG
>NW_007745616.1:14225-14545 GCF_000696425.1 Galeopterus variegatus
AAATACCATAAATAAGGTAGCTCACAAATAACAGAAATTTATTTCTCATGGTCCTGGAGTCTAAGAAGTTCAAGATCAAGGTGCTGGCATATTTGGTGTCTGGCGAGGGCCTCTTTTCTGGTTCATAGACAGTGCCTTATCACTGTTTCCTCACATGGTAAAAGGGCCTATCTAGCTCTCTGTGGTCTCTTTTATAAGGCTACTGATTCCAATCATGAGAGCCGTCATGACTTAATCATCTCCCAAAGGTCCACCACTTCATACCATTACGTCAGGGATATGAATTTGGGAGAGACATAAACATTTAGTCCATTGCATGA
>NW_007745617.1:0-1137 GCF_000696425.1 Galeopterus variegatus
AATTGCAGCCCATGGCTGTCCTCATATATGAAGTGCCAGGTGTTCCATTCCAGAGCCCTGGACTGGATCAGAAGGGGTTGGTTTTTGCAATCCCGAACTTTGGGCACTTCCTCTTATGAATCCTCTGAGCCCGCCGTCGGGGGCCAGCTGGGGCTTGCACACTTTGGGTTTCTAGCTGGCAAGCACCCAGACAGAAGCCGGGCACAAGGCTGGCTCTCCTGGCAGTGCAACCCAGAGAACGCACAGGAGGCTGGCCTTAGTGAGGACTGGGTGCAAGGTTTGCAAGCCTCATGCTAACTTGGGTGCTGATGGCAGGTGATGCCCCTTTGGGAAATGTCAGATGTAATTATCTTAAGGAATCTCAGCTCTGCTTCCCTCATCCCTCCTCAGCACCAACTTCCCCAGGTACTGAGCAGAAACAGTGCTCCCACTGCTGTCCCCTCCTCCCTATGTATGGCATCATTCTTAGCAGACTTCAGCACTGACTGGATGATGTTCCCAAATCCCTTGCCTCTGACCTCCAGTGATTTTGACTTCCCTCCTACCTCAGTCACCCAGTCCTATGAGTGTACCTTAGATCATTGCTTCCCAAGCTGTGTGTGGGAAAGGACCTTTAAAAAAAAAAGTGTCTAATCTATCACAGATCAATTCTTTTGTGAAACAATAAAAATGAATCATGAGAAAAATATATGGATAAGACATACAGAATATAAGCCTTATTTTTCATCATTGTACTGAATATCGATAATGTTACTATTCCAATTTTCTATAAACTTTCTACATGCTTATTCTCAATCTCTGTATTTATCCAGTGGTAACAGACTTGGAGCTAAAGAAGCTGGCAAACTGGAAACACCAATGGGCAATGACAGAAAAATCTGCCCCCACCCCTACCACCAAAAAAAGCCCTCTCTAGCCAAAGCACCCAAAGCAGGACAGACTAACAAGATAAAACTTTCAGACAATAACTGCTCTACTCCAACACCACAGAAAAATCTGCGGCCCCACCCCACCCCATGCCAACCAAAGCAAAGTGGAGAGCCTAGACTTTCACCCTCCACAGGCTGCAGTGAGGTGCCCCAACCCTCCTGCTGGGCAGGTGTAAAGATGGAAATTTTTACAATGTGGGGAGAATAG
>NW_007745617.1:1784-14544 GCF_000696425.1 Galeopterus variegatus
GCCCCAACCCTCCTGCTGGGCAGGTGTAAAGATGGAAATTTTTACAATGTGGGGAGAATAGGCATGTTTACTATGTTGTCTTCCAATTGATGAGCATGACGTGTCTCTCCGTTCATTTAGATCTTCTCTGATTTTTTTAAATCAGTGTTTTGTAGTTTTTACCATACAAGTTCTACACATGTTTTGTTAGATTTAAAACTAAGTATGTCATTTGTGGTATCCATGTAGCCATTGCAAATATATAGAAATAGGATTCATTTTTCATTTGCCTTGCACCCATGACCTTGAGGAACTCACTTATTAATTCTAAGAGGGTTTTGCTTTTTTAAGATTCCTTATGATTTTCTACATAAGCAATCATGTCACCTGCAAAGAGGGACAGTTTTTTTTTTACTTTGTGACCTGTATGTCTTTTGTTTCCCTTTCTTGTCTTATTGCACTGGCTATAACTTCCAGCACTATGCTAGATAAGACTGAAGAGTGTTGACATCCTTGCCGTGTTATCAGTTTGGTGTGAGAGCATTCAGTCTTTGACTTGTGAGTATATTATTAGCTACAGGTTTTATCATAGATGCTCTTTATGAAGTTGAGGAAGTTCTCTGTTCCTACTTTTCTGAGTTTTCATCATGACTAGATGTTGAATTTTGTTGAATGCTTTTTATACATCAATTGATATAATTATGTGATTTTTCTTTTTTAGCCTGTTAACATGGTGGGTCATGTGAATTGATTTTCAAATACTGAACCAGCCTGGAATAAACCCCACTTGGTCATGTTGTGTAATTATTTTTCTATATTGCTGAATTATTTTACTAATATTTTGTTAAGAATTTTGCATCTACATTCATGAGGAATATGGGCTGGGCCTGTAGTTTTTTTTTTTTGTTCTTGTTGTTGTTTTGGGGTTTTTTAAAAATTGTTTTTGATATAAGGATAATACTGGTTTAATTAAATGAATTGGGAAACATTACCTACTCTTCTATTTCCTGCAAGACATTATGCAAATTGGTTTTAATTCTTCGAATGTTTAGTAAATCCTCCATTAAAACCATCTGGATCTGGAGATTATTTTGGGTGGGAGTTTTTAAACTATGGCTTCAATTTCTTCAATTTCTTTTGTACTTATAAGACTGTTCAAATGATCTATTTCATACTGGGTGAATTGTGGTGTTTTTTTGAAAAATTGGTCCATTTTATTTAGGTTGTCAAATTTGTGTGGGTAGACTTGTTTGGTATTTCCTTATTATGTTTTTGATTTCTGCATGGTCTGTAGCTTCATTCCTAATATTGTTAATATGTGTCTTCTTTTTTTCTTAGTCACTCTTGCTGGAGGTTTGTACATTTTACTGATCTTTTCCTAGAACCAGTTCTGTTTCATTGATTCTATTGTTTTTGTTTTCAATTTTATTGATTTCTGCTCTTATTTTTATTATGTCCTTTATTCTGCTTACTCTGAGTTTTTTTATTTATTAGCATATTCATTGTTACAAGTCATACTTATTCTTTATGCCCCTTATACAATCTCTCCCCTTCCCCTCCCACTCCTTTCTTCCTCCACCTCTTTCCCCCTCCACCTCCCCCCTCTAATGACCATAGATTTGTTCTCTCACTCTGATAGACTAACTGTTCCTCTGTTTTTTTGTTGTGTAGATGATCTGTCCAGGACTGAGACACGTGTGATCAAGCCCTCCCCTATTGTCATGAAGCAGATGCTTCTTCTATTACTCTGGAGTGTGCTTTGTGCTTTGTGCTTTGTGGAGAGAGAGGACTTCTTTTTTTCTTTTCTTTTTTTTTTTTTTTGGCTTCTGCTGGTGCCTCTCCTTGTGTCAGTGCAATTGAGAGTCTGGTGTGCCATCTGCATGGTGGCTGTGACTGCTGCTATAGAGACTAGCCGCTTTTGTGGCAGTCATGGCAATTGCAGGGGCTATGGTGTGCTTCCTGCATGAAAATGGTGGTTTTGGTGTGCTCTTTACCTGGCTGCAGCTGGGTTCGGCTTCCCTGGGCTCCATGCCTCATTCTAAGATGTTGTTGCAGAGCAGTTGCAGGGAAGAAGGAGAAAGGAAGGGGGAGGGGAAATAGTGTGCAAAGAGGGGGAAGGAAGGGGAGCATGGTTGAGGCCTGTGGTCCTTCCCTCATACTGGCAGGGGATACCGCGGGCTTCCAGCAGCAGCTGGGTCATTGCTGGGCTGGTTGCGGATGTCAGAGTGTGTGGCTGGGGCCCTCCTATCTACCCCATCCCTGGCTTGGGAGTCCAGGGGGCTTCTAGTTCTTGCAGGTTTTATAGGTATTTTTTGGTGGTGTTAGACCTTTACTAGTTAATATCAAACTTTGTTTCTGATCTGTGGGTATTTTGTTTTTTCTTTCAGTTCTGCATTGGATTATTTGCTGTTCCCACCACTTAAACTCTGCACTGGAACTAATTTGGTGTCCTTTGCTTGCTTCTAAAATGGAGGAACTTCCTGTGGGGACCAGCACTTGAGCCCTGTGGTTGAGCTAAGCTAAATTGCTTCATTGCTGTTGATTCCCCAGGAAAGGCTTTTTGTGCAGCTCAGGTTTTAATGGTTGACCTCGTATGTACCTCTGGGTCTCCTGAGGTCCGGTACACCTGGGTTGCGTGGAAACTCTGGTCTGGGTGTAAGTCTTTTCAGCAAATTGCACCCCCTGCAGTTGTTTATTCCTGACCAGTCTCCACTGACTGTGGTCCAGCGCTGATTGGAGGGCAGATCAGCTGTCCATACTGTGCCCCAGTGTTCCCCTGGTGGCCCATCTCCCCTACCGCCCACACTCCAAGTACTTCCCATAGGGCAGGCCATGTACCAGTCCCTTGCAATGACTCACTGGCCCCTGAGTGGTTCTTTTTTTCTGTTGTCTGTGGCTTCTTGCTCCTATGTGGGTCCACGAGAACCCTGTTAGTTGTCTTGCTGGCCTGGGGCCACCAAGGCCCTCTTCTCTCCTGCTGCCTCCAAGCAACTTCATATGAAGGGCACAGCTGTGGCTTTTGCCAGCTCTTGCTCCTTGTGCTCACCAGCTCCAGCCTTGAATCGGCTGGAGTTCAAAATGGTGGGAGCGGTCCTTTCTCTCGTCATGGATTCTCCCGCCTTCATGAACTCCATAGGTCTCTCCTCCTCTTCCCCTGAGCTCTAGCGGCCTCAACTTGGCTGTCATTTCTTTTTAATAGTTATAAATAGGTTGATTTGTGGGAGAGAGTGAGGCTGGGGACCGTCTATTGTGCCATCTTGACCGGAGGCCTACTCTGAGGTTATATTACTCTTCTACCTCTAGGTTCCTGATATGGGAGCTTAGAATATTGATTTAAAGATATTCTTATCTTGATATAAGAATTTAGGGCTATAAATTTCCCTCTAGCACTGCTTTAGCAGCTTCCCACAAATTTTTATATACTGTATATTCATTAACAGTCAGTTGATTATATTTAAAAATTTTTCTCCCTGAGACTTCCTCTTGATACATTGATTATTTGGAAGTATGTTATTTAGTTCCCATGTTTGGCAGGAAGAGTGACACTGCGTTCTTCTCACAGCATGCCTTCCAGTGGTGCATGATTCAGTTTGTGCCTTTAGTCATGCTTTTCACTTTGACCACTTGATTAAATTGCTGTCTCCTAAACTACTCCACTATAGGATTACTTTTTCCCTTTGTAAGTAAAGTGTGTTCGGTGAGGAGATACTTTGAAATTATTTAAATATCATTATTTGAGGGTCATCAAACTTTTATTTGTTCATGTCGGTATGAACTCATGTTTCCTACTTTATTCAATGGGTTATAAAACATTAATATCTTTATTTTGATGCTCAAATTGTCCCAGACTTAGCTGGCAAGAGCCTCTTCAACCTGGGTTCTGTGTTCTTTTGATACATTGTCCTTATTCTTTGAGCACTTGCTTATTTTCTGACACAAAAATATGTTTTAGGCTCATCTTGTACTTTCCTGCTCCAGACGAAGAATTAGCCATTTCTCCATGCTTCCTTTCAGCAGGAAATGTTATTTAGAAGTCAAATTCTGGCAGTAGGTGTGCTCGTGATTGTTGGAGTTCTGCAGTGCAGCTCACAGGCCCTCTCAGTGGACAGAGCTAGGGAATATATATATATATATATATATATATGTATGTATGTATAAACAGAGCACACACACAAACATATACACATTTATTTATTGTGTGTTAACTTTTTATTTGGATATAACCAGACATACAAAACTAGACAATATGATGAAGTCCCATGTACCCATCACTCAATTACTAACTCGTGGCCAGTCTTATCTATAACCCCTACTCTCCCCATCATATTTTGAAACAAATCCCCCACACTGTATCATTTTACTACCATACTGTTTAAATTGTAATAGCCCACACATTGAAATTATTTGACATTTCTCTTAAATCTCTTAATCTGTTTGTTCTTTAACAACTCTCTTTTTCCCTTCGTAATTTTTTTTAAATTAATTTTTATTGAAATATATTGATTGTACATATTTATGGGGCACAGTTATATTTCAATACATGTACACAATGTATGATGACTTAATCAGGGTATTTAGCATATTCATCATTAATCATCACAAAACTTAATCATTTCTTTGTGATGTGAACATTTGATATCCTCTCTTCTAATTGATAACATGCAGTTAATCGTTGTTAATTAGATTCTTGGGTCGACTGTACACCAATAGAACTTATTTTTCTATCTAGCTGTAATTTTGTATCCATTAACCAGCTTCTCATTTTCCTCCCGCTCCCCTCCCCTTTCCTGCCTCTAGTAACCACAGTTCCTCTTTCTCTTTTTAACAGTTCAACTTATTATTATTATTTGTTTGTTTGTTTGTTTTTAGTTTGGGGGTTTTTTTTAGCTCCCAAATATGAGTGAGAACATGAGGCATTTCTCTTTCTGTGCCCGGATTATTTCACTTAACACAATTTTCTTCAAGTTCATCCATGCTGCTACAAATGGCAGAATTTCATTCTTTTTCATAGCTGAGTAGCATTCCATTGTGTATATGTACCACATTTTCTTTATCCAATCATCTGTCTTTGGGTCCATGGACATTTAAACTGGCTCCATATCTTGGCTGAGATAAACATGGGAGTGCAAGTATCCTATCAGTGTTACATTAGGATTTCTATTCCTTTGGGTACATACCCGGTAGTGGGATAGCTGGGTCATATGGTAGTTCTATCTGTAGTTTTTTTAGACACCTCCATACTGTTTTCCATAAAGGCTGTACTAATTTACAATTCCACCTACAATGTATAAGGATCCCCCTTTCTCCATATCCTTGCCAGCATTTGCTGTTTTCGATACTGGCCAGTCTAACTGGGATGAGATGGTATTTCAATGTGGTTTTGATTTGCATTTCCCTGATGATTAGTGATGTTAAGCATTTTTTTCATATATCTGTTGGCCATTTGTATGTCTTTATTTAAAGAAATGTCTATTCGGTTCCTTTGCCCGTTTTTTAATTAGGTTATTTGGTTTCTTATTATTGAGTTGTTTGAGTTCCTCATGTATTCTGGACATTAGTTCTGTGTCAGATGCATAGTTTGCAAATATTTTCTCCTCTTCCACAGATTGTCTCTTTGCTCCATTTACTGTTTCCTTTGCTGTGCAGAAGCCTTTTAGTTTGGTAAAATCCCATTTGTTTATTTTTGCTTTTGTTGCCTGTACTTTCGAGGTCTTATAATATCTTTGCCCAGTCCTATGTCTTGGAGCTTTTCCCTTGTGTTTTCTTCTAGAATTTTTATAGTTTTGGGTCCTACATTAAGTCTTTAATCCACTTTGAGTTGGTTTTTGTATATGGTGAGAGATAGGGATCTAAATTTGTTCCTCTACACATGGATATCCAGTTTTCTCAGCACCATTTATTGAAAAGGCTGTTCTTTATCCAATGTATGTTTTTAGTGCCTTTGTCAAAGATCTGTAAGTACACAGATTGATTTCTGGGTTCTCTATTCTGTACCATTGGTCCATGTGTCTGTTTTTATGCCTGTTCCATGCTGTTTTGGTTACTATAGCTTTGCAGTATATTTGAAGTTAGGTAGTGAAATGCCTCCCACTTTATTGTTTTTGCTCAAGACTGCTTTTAATACCAGGCACACAGATCCAGCTGCCCGCCCCCTTTTAAAAATAAACCACTCAAAAGTGAAATGTTGATGAAAATGAAAGTCAGCTTTTATTCAGGAATACCAGTGGCCAGAGGAGAGATGTTAGGCTAACCCATCTGGTAAACATGAAGAAGAATGGCCAGACTAAAGCCATCTCAAAGACTCATATTTACTGAGGGGTTTTTAAAGAGGAGGGTGAGAGAATGGAATGGGGGAAATGAAAAGCAGGAGGGAGGGGAACGTGCAAGGGGCCAGGTGCAAATTCTTGCTAAGACTATGTCTGGTTTCTATTCCTGTCCTTGCTGTTATCTCAGGGTCTGGATAGTGTATGCCTGTCTTCAGCTTCAGACTGGCTGGAAAACCAATTTACATTTATGTAAATAATATCATCTTGCCCCATAACCCTGTCTTCAGCTTCAGACTGGCTGGAAAACCAATTTACATTTATGTAAATAATATCATCTTGCCCCATAACCAAGGCTCAAAATATCAAATAACCATGGGGAAAGAGGGAAATCAGAGAAATGCATGCCAAGAAAAATACTGCATCCTTTTAAATTTGCCTACAGCCCATGTGGTTTTAGGTCTCAACATGGCTTCAGTCCTGCTCGTTCCAACAATTTGGCTATTTGAGGTCTTTTGTTGTTCCATATGAATGTTAGGGCTGCTTTTTCTGTTTCAGTGAAGAATGTCATTGGAAGTTTGATAGGGATTTTGTCAAATCTTTAGATTACTATAGGTAGTATGGACATTTTGACAATATTAGTTCTATCAAACCATGAGCATAGAGTGTCATTCCATTTTTTGTGTCCTCTTTAATTGCATTCATCACCATTTTGTAGTTTTTTGTAGAAATCTTTCACCTCCTTGGTTAAATTTATTCCTAGGTATTTTAATTTTTTGGCAGTTATTGTAAATTGGATTGCTTTCTTGATTTCTTTTTCTGCTAGTTCATTGTTGGTGTATAGAAACTGTATTATTATTCATCACCATTTTGTAGTTTTTTGTAGAAATCTTTCACCTCCTTGGTTAAATTTATTCCTAGGTATTTTAATTTTTTGGCAGTTATTGTAAATGGGATTGCTTTCTTGATTTCTTTTTCTGCTAGTTCATTGTTGGTGTATAGAAACTGTATTATTCTATCTCTGTTGCTTATAACAGAAATATCTGAAATTGGATATTTTGTAAAGAAACAATATTTATTTCTTATAATTTGGGAGGCTGGGAAGTCCAAATTTTAGGGAACACATCTGGTGACTCTACACAGTGATGCAGGGTTATCACATAGTGAAACGGCAGAAGCAAGAGAAAGAGTTAACCTCTTCTAATTTGCTCTCCTTTTAAAGCGATCAGAATCACTCTCATTATTCCATGAATGAATCAATCTATTCACAAGGGTATAGTCTTCACAACCTAATCTCCTCTTCAAGGCCCCACCCTTAAATGACCATAACAGGATTTCTCACCCTCTTAGCACTGTCACAGTGGGGATTAAGCTTCCAGTACATGAAAATTTGGGCAACACAATTCAACCCATATCATTCCTCCCCAGACCCCCAAAGTTCATGTCCTTCTCACAGGTAAATACATTCATTTCATCCCCATAGCCCCCAAATCTTAACTTGTCCCAGCACCAACTGAAAAAGTCCACAGCAGAAAGTCTCATCTGAGACTAAACACAAAATGACTTTCTTTTTTTTTCTTTTCCTATTTTTATTGAAACATAATTGATTGTACGTATCTGTGAGGTACAGCATTGAATACCAATACCTGTGTGCAATATGTGATGCTCAAATCAGGATAATTAGTGTATTCAACCTTACACATTGTAATCATTTTTGTGGCCCTTTACCAATTTCTCACTAACCCCACCCCCACTTCATCCTTTCCCACTTCTGTTGACCTCAGCTCTGTTCTCTCTTTTTGAAAATACAAAGAATTATCTTTTCAGATCACAATGGATAAACTAAAAATTAATAACAAATGAAATTCTGAAAACTATACAAATACACAAAAATTAAACAACATGCTCCTGAACGACCTGTGGGTCCAAGAAGAAATAAAACAGGAAATCAAAAGACTTCTTGAAACTAATGAAAATAAAGACACACCATACCAAAACCTGTGGCATGATGCAAAAGCAGTACTAAGAAGGAAGTTTTTTGAAATAAATGCTTACATCCAAAGAATAGAAAGACTTCAAATAAACAACTTAACACTATACTTCAAAGAACTGGAAAAACAAGAACAATACAATCCCCAAATTAGTAGACCGAAAGAAATAATATCAGAACAGAATTAAGTGAAATAGAGACCCCCTGAATTAGAAAAGATCAATGAAACAAAAGGTTGATTTTTAAGAAGATAAACGAAATACACAAACTATTAGCTAGGCTAACTAAGAAAAGATGAGAGAAGACCCAAATAACAAAATTCAGAAATGAGAAAGGAGACATTACGACTGGTAACACAGAAGTACAAAGAATCATTACAGACTTTTACAAGCAACTCTATGCCAACAAATTTGAAAACCTGGAGAAAACGGATAAATTTCTATGTAAACATAGAAATTTTTATGCCAGCACCATGCTATTTTGCTTACTATATCTTTGTGGTATAATTTGAAGTAAGGCAGTGTAATGCCTCTGGCTTTATTCTTTTTGCACAGAATTGCTTTGGATATTCAAAGTCTTTTGCTGTTCCATAGGAGTGTTAGGATTGTCTTTCCATTTCTGTGAAGAAAGTCATTGGTATCTTGATGGAGACTCCATTGAATCTGTATATCACTTTGGGTACGGACATTTTCACTATATTAATTCTTCCAATCCATGAACATGGACTTCTTTCCATCTTTTGACGTCCTCTTTAATTCCTTTCAGCAGTGATTTGTAGTTCTCACTGTAGACACCTTCCACCTCATGGGTTAAATTTATTCCTTGGTGGGGGTTTTTTTCCTTTTTCTTTTTCTTTTTTCTTTTCTTCTTCTTTTTTTTTTTTTTTAACCTAGGTGTTTTATTTGGGGGTAGTTATTGTAAATGGGCTGGCTTTCTTGATTTCTTTTTCTGTTAGTTCATTGTTGGAGTATTAAAATACTGATTTTTGTCTATTGATTTTGTATCCTGCAACTTTACTGAATTTATCAGCTCTAAGAGTTTGCTGGTAGAATTTTTAGGTTTTCTGTATATAGGATCATGTCATCTATGAACAGGGACAATTTGGCTTTGTCTCTTCTGATTTGGATGCCCTTTATTTCTTTTCCTTGCCTGGTTGCTCTGGCTAGTACTTCAATATTATGTTAGATAGGAGTGGTTCCTTGTTCCTATTTTCCTAATATTATGTCAAATTTGAGTGGTTCTCTCATTCCTATTCTTAGAGGAAAATCTTCAGTTTTTCCCTATTAGGTATGATATTGATGGTGGGTTTGTCATATATGGCTATTATCATGTTGAGATGCTTTCCTTCTACACCTTTTTTGTTGAAAGTATTTATCATGAAAGGATGTTGAATTTTGTCAAATGTTTTTTCTGCATCTATTGAGATGATCATATGTTTTTTGTCCTTGATTTTATTGATGTGCTACATCAAATTTATTGACTTGCACATGTTGAACTATCCTCGCATCCCTGGAATGAATCCCACTTGATTATTATGTATAATTTTTTGATGTGTTGCAGTATTTTGCTTGCTAATACTTCACTGAGGATTTTTGCATCTATGTCTATTAAAGATATTGGCCTGTACTTTCCTTTTTTGTTGTTGTATCTTTGTCTGATTTTGGTATCAGAGTGATGCTGGCCTTGTAGAATGAGTTTGGGATAATGGCCTCCATTTCAATTCTGGTCCTGGGCTTTTCTTGGCTTGAAGACTGCTGGTTACTGCTTCAATCTTGTAGCTCATTATTGGTCTGTTCAGGTTTTCCATTACTTCTTGATTCAGTCTTGGTAGATTGTATGTGTGAAGAAATGTATCCATTTTCTTTAGGTTTTCAATTTTCTTGGCATATAGTTGTTCATAATAGCCTCCAATGATTCTTTGTACTTCTGTGGTATCAGTTGTAATGTCTCCCCTTTCATTTCTGATTTTGTTATTTGGGTCTGCTCTCTCCTTTTGTTAGTTAGTCTGGCTAATGATTTGTCTATTTTGTTTATCCTCTCAAAAAACAAACCTTTAGTTTTGTTGTTCTTTTATATCATATTTTTGGTCTCTAATTCATTTAGTTCTGCTCTTAGTTATTTCGTTCATCTGCAATTTGGGGATTGGACTGTTCTTGTTTTTCTAGTTTTTTGAGGTGTAGCATTAGGTTGTTTATTTGAAGTCTTTCTATTCTTTTGATGTAAGCATTTATTGCAACAAACTTTCCTCTTAGTATTGTTTTTGCAGTATCCCAGAATTTTTGGTATGATGTGTCTTTATTATCACTAGTTTCAAGAAATTTTTTGATTTCCTGTTTAATTTCTTCTTGGACCCACAGGTCGTTCAGGAGCGTGTTGTTTAATTTTCATGTATTTGTAAGGTTTCTAAAGCTTTGCTTGTTATTGGTTTCTAGTTTTAATCCATTGTGGTAGGTCTGAAAAGATACTTGAAATGGTTTCAATTTTTAAAAATTTGTTGAGACTTGATTTGTGACCTAACATGTGGTCTATCTTGGAGAATGTTCCATGTGCTGATAAGAGTGTATATTTTGTAGTTCTTGGATGAAATGTTCTGTAGATGTCTGCCAAGTCCAATTGGTTTAAAGTCTAGTTCAAATACTGTGTTTCTCTGTTGATTTATTGCCTAGATGATCTGTCCAATGTTTAGAGGTGGAGGTCGAGGTTCCCAGCTATTATTGCATTAGGGTCTATCTCTCTTTTTAGGTCTAATAGTGTTTGCTTTATACATCTGGGTGCTCTGATGTTTGGTGTCTATATATTTATGATTGTTATGTTTTCTTGCTGGATAGATCCCTCTATCATTATATAATGCCCTATTATATAGGGCCCTCTTTTTATAGTTTCTGGTTTAAAGTCTATTTTACCTGATATAAGAATAGGTACTCCTGCTCAATTTTGATTTCCATTTGTGTGGTATATATTTTTCCCTCCCTTCACTGTGAGTCTGTGTGAGTCTTTACAGGTGAGGTGGGTTTCTTGTAGGCATATATAATTGGGTCTAGCTTTTTAACCCATTTGGCCAGTCTATGGCTTTTGAGTGTGGAATTTAATCCACTTTCATTCCAGGTTGTCGGCATCTCCTTGTTACTTGAGGTGCTGGAGATCTCCTCTTCCCTTAAGGTGCTGGGGATCTCCTCATCCCTTGAGGTGCTGGGGATCTTGTTTCTTGAGGTGCTGGGGATCTCCTCATCCTTTTGGATTTGCTTCAGCTCTTTTTGCTGCAGTTCCTGATTCAGCCGGTGATAGTGGCCGAAAAGAGTTGGCTCTTTCCCTTTTTTGGTTTTGAATGAGGGGGTGGTAATTTTTGCAGCAGCGTTTTTCCTTAGACTCCATTGAAGGGGTCTTTTAAGCTTCATGGATGTCTTGGGTGCCTTGCCCTTTCCTCTGGACTTGGCTGGACAGGGGGTCTTCCTCTCCTTCCCTGCTTTGGTGTTTCTGGTGGGCTGTGGTTTCCTGGTCTCCTTCTCCATGTCAGCACTGCCCAGTGGTCTGTCCCAGGACCCCTGGCCTCCCTATATATACCCTGCCCAGGACAATGAGCAGCCACACCCTAGGCGGGGATCTCCTCGTTACTTGAGGTGCTGGAGATCTCTTCCCTTAAGGTGCTGGAGATCTCCTCGTCCCTTGAGGTGCTGGGCATCTCCTCATCACTTGAGGTGCTGGGCATCTCCTCGTTACTTAAGGTGCTGGAGATCTCCTCTTCCCTTGAGGTGCTGGGGATCTCCTCATCCCTTGAGGTGCTGGGGATCTCATTTCTTGAGGTGCTGGGGATCTCCTCATCCTTTTGGATTTGCTTCAGCTCTTTTTGCTGCAGTTCCTGATTCAGCCAGTGATAGTGGCTGAAAAGAGTTGGCTCTTTCCCTTTTTTGGTTTTGAATGAGGGGGTGGTAATTTTTGCAGCAGCGTTTTTCCTTAGACTCCATTGAAGGGGTCTTTTAAGCTTCATGGATGTCTTGGGCGCCTTGCTCTTTCCTCTGGACTTGGCTGGACAGGGGGTCTTCCTCTCCTTCCCTGCTTTGGTGTTTCTGGTGGGCTGTGGTTTCCTGGTCTCCTTCTCCATGTCAGCACTGCCCAGTGGTCTGTCCCAGGACCCCTGGCCTCCCTATATATACCCTGCCCAGGACAATGAGCAGCCACACCCTAGGCTTTGTTTGGTCAGCAAGCCACTCCCCCAGCCCCTCTAGCCCTGTCCAGAGAGGGGTGGCTTAGACATCACAACGGCCTATCCTGACACCTCTGGGAGTGGAAGGAGGCCAAGGTGCTCTAGATGGAAAAGGGGGACATTTCCTTAGCACCCCTTCAGAGCCTTCCAAACAGACCTGCCACACTCCTCATTGTTCAATTCTGGGGGATCACACGGCAAGGAGAGGGTGTCTCCTCCATGCCCTTCCCCATGGCCACCTGATTCAGTGACTCATTCTGTTCTCTCCCACCCTTCACTATTACCTGGTTTTTGCATGTCCTACCTACAATCCACCCATGGTAATGT
>NW_007745618.1:0-12882 GCF_000696425.1 Galeopterus variegatus
AGGGCCGGCCCATGGCTCACTCGGGAGAGTGCGGTGCTGATAGCACCAAGGCCCTGGGTTCGGATCCCAAATAGGGATAGCCAGTTCGCTCACTGGCTGAGCGTGGTGCTGACAACACCAAGCCAAGGGTTAAGATCCCCTTACCGGTCATCTTTTTAAAAAAAAAAAAAGTTATAATGAATAATATAAAGTATCATTAGTATAAAATATAACAAGTAAACCTAAGCTAGTTCTAAGAAAATACAATACAAGGAGAATGATCCAATGTTTGTTTAAAATATACAAGGCATATAGAATATTATTCAGCCTTAACAGAGGAGGAAATTCTGACACATGCTACAACATGGATGAACCTGCAGGATGCTATGCTGATTAAAATATAAGCCAGACACAAAAAGACAAATACTGTATGATTCCACGTATATGAGGTCCCTAGAGTGGTCAAATCCATAGACACAGGAAGTAGAGTAGTGGTTACCAGAGGCTGGGGGACGGGGAATTAGGAGTGAGTATTTAACTGGGACAGAGTGTCAGTTTGGGCAGATGAAAAGAGTCCTGGAGATGGATGGTGATGATGGTTGCATAACAATATGAATATACTGAATGCCACTAACTGTTCACTTAAAAAGGATTAATTTAAGAAGGTAAATATTATGTTATGTGTGTGTTACCAGAATGTTTTAAAAATATAAAAATTCAGAGAGAAAAATAAATGACATGTAGGAAAAAATAGATACATGGGTACTTCAAAAGTTCATGAAAAAATAGAATTAAAAGATAAGACAAATCTTTCCATGAACTTTTGAACTACCCTTATATTTATACTGTATTCATAACATATAAACACTAAATACTAATAATAGAACATCTCTGGTTAGTCGATTTATAGGGGATCTTTACTTTTCTGTATTTTTGAGGGTTTTTCTTTTAATTTTCATATAGCACTTTTATAATCAGAACAATAACTCTTTCAAAGAAACACCTTTAAAACACTTCTTGTGGGCCGGCCCGGTGGCGCACTGGAGAGTGTGCCACTTGGGAGGGCGGTGGCGCTCCCGCCGAGGGTTCGGATCCGATGTGGAGACCGGTTCCCGCTCACTGGTTGAACGCGGTGTGGGCGCAGCACCGAGGGTTGCGATCCCGTTGCTGGTCCCCGGTGCGGCATCACACCAAGGGTTGCGATCCCGTTACTGGTCAGTAAAAAAAAGACAAAAAAAAAAAACACTTCTTGTGTATTTATCCTGTCCTTAATAATGTGCTCAAGGGTTAGGACACAAATACCTGAGTGGCTCATCATTCTTCCACTGACCAGGGCTACCAGAGAGAGTGACTGATAATGGCCCCCAGATACTGTCCCCTCAGACCATCCTGTCCTGCTCTGAAAACTTCTTCGCCCTTCCCAGCTCCAGGTCTCCACCGGTAGCTCCGCATCCTTCCTCCTCAACTTATTAACTCGTGATGTATCATAAGGCTAAATGGAAAATGTAAAGTATAAAACTTTTAGAATCAAAGACAAAAAAAAATGTTGTGAATTTAGATTAGGCTAAGAGTTCTCTGGTATGACAGACACCAAAAGCAAGACTCACAAAAGAAAAAAATCAATAAACTGTATTTCACCAAAATTTAAACTTTTATGCTTTATAAGACATGGTTTTAAAAAATTAAAATAAGGGGCCGAGCCCATGGCACACTCGGAAGAGTGCGGAGCTGGGAGCGCAGCTAGCACTCCCAATGCGGGTTTGGATCCTATATAGGGATGGCCGGTGCGCTCACTGGCTGAGCGCGGTGCAGCCGATCTCACAAAAAAAAAAATTAAAATAAGAAACCACTAACTGGGAGAAAATATTTGCAAGGCACATGTCTGACAAAGGACTTCTATCTAGAATATATAAGAAATGCTCAAAGCTCCACAATGAGAAAATAGCCCAAATTACAAAAAGAAAGAAAGGATTTAAACATCTATTTCACTAAAGAAAAGATATAAATGGCAAATAAGGACATAAAAAGATAGTAAAGATTAGGAACATGCAAACTAAAACTACAATCTATCAGGATGGTAAAAAAAAAAAGACCGACAACACCAAATGCTGGTGAGAATGCAAATGATACAGCCTCTTCGGAAAACAGTTTCACAGCTTCTTACAAAGGAAAACAGTCTTAACATACATTTCAGCAATTGCACTCCTAGTATTTACCCAGATGTCTTGAAAACCAAAATGTGCATTAAAGAACACATCTGTCCACACAGAAATCTGCACATAAATATTTCTAGTAGCTTTATTCACAATTGTCAAACTCTGGAATCGACACAAATATTATTAAACCAGTGAATGAGTAACATGTAACGTAACTGTGTGGTATATCCATACAGGGAAACACTAGTCAGCAATAAAAAGAAACACAAGAACATCAATGAATCTCAAAAGAATTCTGCTAAGTGCAACAAGCCAGACTCCAAAAGATTCTATTTACATGCCATTCTGGAAAAGACAATACAATAAGGACCGACGCCTGAACTGTGACTGCCAGGAGCTAAGGCCGGGGCAGAATTTGACTACGAAGGGATCTCAGGAGGTAATAGTGTGGGGTGATGGAACTGTGCTGTACCTTGATTGTACCCCATGTTATTCATTTGCCAATACTCACAGAAATGTACAGAGAAAGATTTAAGTTTACTGTACGCAATTTTTAAATAAATTTTAAAGAAAGAAGATAAGGGTTTCAGAGATTTGCAGTCAGTTTAGAGTGTAGGTACAAGTGGGGAAAGATTCTAGAAAGGTGGTTTCAGGAGTATGTTATGGTAACAAATTTAGACACTCTCCCTGAGCAATAGGAAGACTTAAGTTTTTAAAGTATGGGTAAGAAAGTATGAGATTTGTGGCTTTAAGAAAGTATGCTGGAGGGCCGGCCCGGTGGCGCACTGGATAAGTGCGCCGCTTGGGAAGCACGGCGGCGCTCCCGCCCGAGGGTTCGGATCCCACATACAGACCGGTTCCCGCTCACTGGCTGAGCGAGGCGCGGGGGCAACACCGAGGGTTGCGATCCCGTTGCCGGACACGGAAAAAGACAAAAAAAAAAAAGAAAGTATGCTGGAAACATGCAGAATGGGCTGAAGAAAGGTGATGACTGTGACTGCCTCACAAACATTTTTAAATTGATGCTGACGGACTTTACCCAAATATTGCCCAAAACACTTTATCTCACTTAACCTTGTCAACAGCCCTGAGACATATCACCTTGATCCATCCATTTTTGTAGTTTACATTAGTGTTAATATGCATACAAGAATGATTACTGGTACTATTGAGTTTTTGTCTACACCAGTTTGTATGTAAAGTATGAATAATCTTCAGAACAACCCTATAAAGCAGGTGGCATTATCCTTATTCAAGCAAAGAGGAAACTGAGGTTGACAAGGTTAAGGTGTTTGCACTAGAAAACCATCAGGATTACACACCCAGGTCTTTCTGACTTCTAAGCCTTGACTCTTCCAGTATCCTACACTGTTTCCTTGAGGAAGCTGCTTTTCTATGAAGAAGCTCACACATAGAAAAAGGTCAAAGTCATCATGGTTGGTCATATAATTACTGCTTACTATAACTGGGGGAGTTAGAAATCATTGAACCACCACTCCCAGCTCATCACTCATACTCAGTCTGTGAACTGACACCTCGCTCTGCACAGTCAATAAAGTCGCATGTGGTCTCTTACCACCAATACAATTTCTTTACAAGGTATATAGGTTCTAATGAATTCACTCATAGCTATAAATTTTTTAAGATATGTGTCAGTAGAGGTACTATAAAACAAAATAAAAGAAACAACAGAACTGTGCTAAATGTCTTTAAACTTATTTAACACACCCCTGTGATGAAGATTATTATCTCTGTTTTATGAATGAGGAAACTGAAACTCTGAAACTTGAGTAACTTACTCAAGAGGTGTTTTTTGTTTTCTTTTGTTTTGTTTCAATGACAAAATACCAAGAGACATATGAACAGTAATATATGGAAGATCTACTGCTTCCAGGGGCCATATTTCTCTGGTTTGGCTAATGTTCCCTTTCCACATGTCCCTGAAGTGTTCTAGTCAAATAGTTTCTAAAGCTGATAAATTCTGAAATTTAACTTTCCATATTGGATCATGCCAAAGTATATAAACACCTCCACTTAGACAAGGAGAAATCAATGCACTCATATGTAAATGTCTCAGAAGTCCTAGTGTGAATGCCCATAAACAGCACTGGCAAGACTCTGGCTCCTGGATAAATAATTTGTCCAACACTCTTATGTCCCAACCAACATTCCCCATGCCCTGAGATGAAGCCATACAGGGCCAGTGAATAACCTAGGCAGGTGAAGTTTGATGGCCAATTCCACAATCCTCAAAATGTGGTTTCCATCTCTGGGGCCATTCATCTCCACTTCCCAGCCAATAGGAAGGAAGGAAGGAAAACAGAGTGAAATGAAAACAGCTTCCTTATAAAAACAGAGTTAAAAAGAAAAAGTCAAAACTCAGTATTTGCAGATAATATGATCATCTACCTAGAAAACACAAGGTTATCGATAAACAAACTTGAACAAAGCAAGACAGTTTAGCAAGTTTCTGGATATAAGGTCAATACACAAAACTTAAAGCATTTCTCCACACATTAATTATAACACAGAAAATATAATAGAAAACAAACTGCACATTCAAAATACCAATAAAAACTATAAAGAACCTCCAAATTCACCTAACAATACACAAGATAGTTACTGATTGCTGTGGATTGATTGAACTGTGTCCCCCAAAGTCCATGTATTAGAAGCTTAATTCCCACTGTAACTGCCGAGGGTGGGAAATCTATGGTAATTGAACGGTAGGGCCTTGAAGAGTTGATGAGATTCTGAGGACCATGCCCAGTGAATGGATTAATAGTGGTTGTCAAAGGCATGGTTCTGAGGGCTTTAAATAGAGAGCAGATGAGAGCCTCTCACTCTCTGCTCTTCCATTTTCTGCCTTGTGAGAACTCTGCATTGCTGTAAAGCCACAATCAAAGAAAACCCTCACCAGATACGTTCCCTGGACTTCGGACTTCCTAGCCTGAGAAACTGTAAGCAATAAATTTTGTTTTCTTACAAATTAACCAGTTCTGGATATTTTGTTATAAGCACCAGAAACAGACTAATACACTAATGAATTTGACTAGATCAAAAGTAAAGATATCTGCTCAAAAGCCAAGTTAAAAAACAAATAATTGCCTGGGAGATGGCATTTTTAATGTCTACAGCAACAGTTAATATCCAGGTTGTAGATACAAACAATGTCTAAAATACACAAGTTGTTCTTACAAATAAAAAAAAAAAAAAAGGAAGAGAAGAAATACAGTAGAAAAGTGAGAAAAAATAAAAACAGACAATTGAGGGAAGGAGCAGCCTGAATGACTAATAAGTTTATGAAGAGGACTCAGATTCACTGCTAATTACAAAAGCTCAAATTTAAATAACAAGATACCATGTGGTGGCAAGTATCAGAGATGTAAGCAGATGAATCCCTTGTGCTCGGTTGGTGCCAGTGTGAAGTGGCACAGCCACTCTGCCCTGCAGAGGGGGGGCTGCACTTGGTGAATTTATGTAAGCATCTGCCCCATGACCCAGCCATCCACTCATAAATCACACAGAAGCCCTCACACAGATCTGTGAGAATGTTCATTACAGCCTTCTGTGGTGATAGGGGTTGGAGGCCACCTCAATTGCCATTGCAGCTAAGAGGAGGGAGGAGAAAGAGAGGGGCATCAATACATCCTGGCACTGGGATATGGCCCCTGGAAATACTGAGGCTCTCGGGTGCCCTGAAGGATGTGTGTGGTCCAGAGACCATCCACCCATATTCCGGTCAGATCATGCAGATTTGAGAACACAATGGAATGAGGGGGATACTGTCAAACGATGTGTGAGAAAAGTCATCAGCATAATGAGAATATTTGCAATCTTATCATGACTGAAGCTGTTTAAAACCTGGAGAAGAGATTTTTAAAGGAGACACATTACCATGAAAAAAGATAAGTCAGGCTTATTTGCATCTCTAAGCACAGTACAGTGAGAAGTATGTTTTAGCTCAGTATCAGAATGTATTGTCTAAAATTAGCAGTAACAATCAGAGAAAAAAATCCAGCAGATCTCAGCAGGCTGTCAGAAACAGGCCAAGCTGTGAGGCCTGAAGCACTCTTCTAAGACATAAAGTGATTGATGATCCAGAGCAGCAGCATCTCTTGCATTTACTGAATGTCTGCTTTGATTCAAAATGATGCCAGGTGCTTTACAGATAATAATCTCAGTCTGGTAGCTACTTAACCTACAAAAACCCATTTTGCAGATGAATAAACAGTGTCAGAGTTTAAGAGAATGCACTTGCAAAACTGGGATTAGAAGTCACTCCTCTGACTGTAGGGCCACCTTCTTTTCATCACAGAAGACAGCCTCCAGATCACTACAACTTCAGCATTTCAAAGGCACAGAGCAAATGGCTTTCCAGGAGCTTGTGTAGAAAGCAGAGGTCAAGGGGCACGGTTCCAAGTTTCATATGGCCCTGGCTGGATAGTGACAGACTTCAGCATTAGCAGACACAAGAGTGAGACACCCTTCACCCTTCCCCACTCCTGGAACTGACATGAGGGCACCAGCTTAGTGGAGGATTAGGGAGCAGTTGGCTTTCTGAGAATCACAGGCCAACCCTCCAGATATGAATGTCTTGGCTGGAAGGAAGCAAGGAGGCACGTGGGACCTCCAGACCTACTACTGACCCAAGGTGGGTGACATGATGAGCTCCAAATCACCAAAGGACTTGGGAAAGAGGCCATTTACCCTAAATGCTATAGAACACACAGGAAATAGGAGGGGCTGGGGAGGAGCAAAACTAGACCAAAGCGAGAGGATGGACTTCATGCCTCTAAAGCAGTGCTTCCACAATAATCGGTTGCAGAGCAAGTCTTTATTTCATGACACTGAATGGAGAGAACTCCAATAACAGACCAAGAGGTACAGAAATGCTCAGAACAGACACCTAAAAGGCCCCACATGAATAAGTGGCTGTAAGAAATTATTAAAATGTAGTTGCTTCATACGATTTTTAAATTCCATACAATAACAAGTATTAGGAATTGAATTGTGCTCCCCAAAAAGATGTTGAAGTCTTAACCACAGTACCTGTGAATGCGACCTTACTTGGAAATAGGGTCTTTGCAGATGATCAAGTTAAAAAGAGGTCATTCGGGTGGGCCCTAATCCAAAGTGACTATGTCCTTACTAAAAGAGAAAATTTGGAAACAGAGATAGAGACAAGAAAAATGCCATGTGAAGATCAAAGTTCTATCACAAGCCAAGAAATGCCAAAGATTGCAGGCAAACCTCAGAAGCTAGGGCAGAGGCACGGAACAGATTCTCCCTCACAGCCTCAGAAGGAACAAACTCTGCTGACTCCTTGATTTCAGTCTTCCAGCCTCCAGAATTGTGAGAGAATGAATTTCTGTTGTTTAAGCTACCCAGTTTGTGGTAGTAAGGTTAAGGCAGCCCCAGCCCATGAATACAAGTGTATGTTGAAATTCTAAATGCAATGCTTACTTAATAAATGTGGCACACACATCAGCGTCTCATGTTCATACACTATTTTCCACTCACAGGACACTACTGACATCTCCTGGTGCAAGTTCTCCCACCGAAAAAGGTTTGGGAAATATCCGTGTCTCTTCCCATAAAAAAAACTGAGGAATATGGCCATTCAATATCCATAGAAGATTGCCCTGTACTCTAGTATATGGCTTTGAGGTTTGAAGCCAGAAAAGCCTGATTTGAGTTTTGCCTTTGCCACGTACTATTTAGATAACTTTGGACAGGGTCCTACTTATGCCTCAGTCTGCTTATCTATAAAGTGGGGCAAATAACAACCACCCCACAGAACTCTTCTAAGGAGCAATTAAAGATCTAAAATATTGACAAGACCCAAGACAACAATGGTAGGCATCTAGTAAAAAGCAGCTATACTTACGTGGGCTTAAAATTCTCCTGATTCTTCTCAAATGTTTCTAATTCGAACAGGGTTCAGCAAAGCTTTTTTGTAATGGGTCAGAGAGTAAACATTTTAGGCTTTGCAGGCAATAGTCTCCATGGCAACTACTCAACTCTGCCATTGTAGAGCAAAAGCAGCCACAGGCAGGACACAAATGAATGGACATGATTGTGTCCCAACAAACTTTACTGAAAAAAACATACAGTGAACTGGGTTTGGCCTGTGAGCCATAGGTTGTTGATCTCTGAAGCTAAAAGACATATTAAACATGTTTGGCTACTTTATTGAGACTTAAATTTAAACCTTGATTTAAAAAGTAAATAAACAAATAAATATTTCATACATTTCTGATAAAGCAAGAAAAACACTCATTATGAAACACATTAAGGAGAAAGATTGCTGAGAATATTTTTGGAAATTTGTGCCCTGACAAATATTATGAGGCTTATATGATGGAATTAGAGAGTAAAGAGAAGCAGAAATAATGGATTAACTGCCATAGTCAACTGAATTGTAATCATTTTCCTCAGTAACCCAAGTGTGCAAAGAAAGTGAAAAGCACAGGACTCTGAACTGTGCTACTTTCTAGTGTGTGTTGGCCCCCAGTTGCCTCACCTGTAGGTTAAGGGGAAGAATGACATCTATCTCAGACATAGTCCTACAGCATTAGCCCTAACTGCCTCTTACCTAAACTGTAGTAACAGCTCTTTAAGTTTTCTGCTGGCCACATTGCTACTTAATTCTTTTCCTAAAACACATAACTGATCAGGACATAGTCCTCCTCAAACTCTCCAGGAGGTCTCCGTGGTCTTTAAGACAATGCCTGAACAGGAGGCTGTCCTCCACCTACCCCGAATCCTACCAGCTCTCCTACCCTCTACCTCTCAGGCAGCTACACCCACCCCACAGTCAGGCTGAGGCAGCCAGGGCGATATGTGGGTCTGGAATCACGTCTCTCTGGGATGCACTGGGTCCCTTCTGTTCTCAAGCGTTAAGCATTGCTACAGCCTTTGACTGACCTGTGTCCCCTTGTGTAGTAAACATGAGGGTGCCTATTCTCTTAGCAATTCTGTCTTCGTGTTTTTCCATTGCATCCAACATCTGTCTCTTGTCATGTGCACTTGGTGCTGGGAATGAGCACAAAACTCAGCCAGGAGTCAGCAGCAACCTCTCCTTTCCCACCCTCCATATCCAGTGCAGTCCTGAATTCCAGCTGTATTGCTCCTAAAATATTTCAAACTTTCTCATATTTTGGCATATTTTAAAATGATAGTGCTTGTGGGTCCTACAGGGAAACCAGAAAGGACTTGGCATCTGAGCGAGGCTTGTGAGAAAATTCCTTATGTTTTCTTAAAATTCTTTATGTTTTTCATAAATTCCTTATGTCATCTTAGAATAAGAGCTATAAAATACAAAGTGTTAAGAAAGATATTAAATCTCTAATTTGTCCAAAATTTTGAAATAAAAATGTTTCAAACACTTTAACAAGAAGCTAGAGCTTTCTTCTTAGTTTGTAACTTTTTTTCTTTCAGGGTTTTGTTTACAATGGCCACATGCATTTCCTGATCGTGACATTTTAATGGTGATCGTTTCACATTCTTGAAAGACACTATCAACCAGGCGATTATTTTACCACACTAGTAAGGGATATATAAAAGAAAACCAACAACAATTATTTAAAATTAGGTTTAAACAATATAAAAATTATTTTAACCTACTTTCACTGAAAAGTGTAATGTTGAAACCTCTTGTAATAAAGTCAATGTCTTTTTAATCCAATCAAGCATGTTCTTATAAGGTACTTGAACATAATGATGAATTCAAACTTGATGGTACTCTAGTGCCAGCCTAGACACCACTAAACAGGCATTTCAGCTGCAAATAGAAGTGTCTGTTTTGGAAGAAGACAGATTCCTGGTCACTGCCTTGGGCTGCTCTGGCCAGCAGGTTTTGTGGGTCTTCCCCAGACCATACTCAGGACTGCACACTCTCCTTAGCAGCAACAGCACCATGTGTGCTCTGTCACTGGTGACTGCAGCCAAGGTGCATGTGGAGAAGCCCTCTTTGGCAATGCACAGTGCAACGAGGTGAAGCAGGAAGTGCCATGGGTCCTGCATGGTGTGTGGTACCTGCAGTCCATGAATGAGCACACCATGTGCACTATCCCATTGAGGCTCCCTCTGAGAAGCCTAAGATGGGGCTGCTTGGGGCCGTGGGGGTGGATGGGACTGCTCAAGTGCTATTACACCCCATGGAATGCTCTTGTTGAACCTCTGCATTGCCCTTCTCACTGGTTCCCAGCTGGCTCTCACCACCTTTCCAGGCACTATGTAGACAGAGTGAGTTTGAAAATAAATCTGAATAGGTTACTCCCTCCTTAAAACGCTTGATTAGCTTCATATCACTCTTAAGTAACATACCTTCACATAGACGGCATTGTACAACGGAAGCCAACTCCCACAGCATCCTCTCAGACCTCACTTACCCTTGTTCTCTGCATTCTGGCCACACTGCCCTTTTCCAGTTCCTTGGACACACCTCTCTCCTTCCCATCAGGGAAGTTGACCTATGAAGATCTTTCCACTGGCACCACCCCATACCACTGTTGTGAACAAGGTAATGCCTCCTCTTCCTTCTGGATTGGCCCAGTCATAATTCCTCAGGAAAACCTCCCTGACCTCCTGGAGCAAGTCAAATTCTTCACAACAGTAATCAAAGTTATAACTTTACATTCAAAAACTCTTATGATTAACATTTTCAGTAATGTTGCTGGATACAAAATCAACACCCAAAAATCAATAGCATTTTTATACTCCAATAACAAACTAGCAGAAAATGAAATCAAGAAAGCAAGCCCATTTACAATAGTCAACAAAAAAATAAAATACCTAGTATCAATTTAACCAAAGAGGTGAAAGAACTCTACAATGAAAACTACAAAACACTACTGAAAGAAATTAAACAGGGCACAAAAAAGTGGAAAGACATACCATGATCTTGAATGGGAGGAAAAGTTAACATCGTGAAAATGTCCATTCTACCCAAAGCAATCTACAGATTCAATGCAATCCCCATCAAAATACCAATGACATTATTCACAGAAATAGAAAAAGCAATCCAAACATTCATATGGAACAACAAAAGACCCTGAATAGCCAAAGCAATCCTAAGCAAAAAAATAAAGCCAGAAGTGTAACACTACCCAACTTCAAATTATATTACAAAGCTTTTGTAACCAAAACAGTGTGGTACTGGCATAAAAACAGACACTTGGATCAATGGAACAGAATAGAAAACCCAGAAATTGACCCACATTCTTATGGCCAACTGATCTTTGACAGAGGCAACAAGAACATACATTGGGGAAAAGACTGCCTCTTCAATAAATGGTGCAGGCAACAATCACAATTCCTTGAACTTGTTAAGACAAGTGAACAGATATGATGTTGATGAGTGGGAGAGGGGAGGGAGGAATTGGTAAAGGGACACGAAAATCAACTACATTGTATATCGATAAAATAAAAATATATACATAAATAAATAAATAAAGGCTCCCCAAAGTCAAATAAATAAATAAATGGTTCAGGGAAAATTGGACATCCATATGCAGAGAAATGAAACTGGACCTGTACCTCTCACCATATACCAAAATCAATTTAAAATAGATTAAAGACTTAAATATAAGACTTGAAACCATAAAATTACTAAACAAAATATAGGGGAAACCCTCCAGGTTAATAGGACTGGGCAAAGACTTTACGTACAAGACCCCAAAAGCAAAAGCAACAAAAGAAAAAAATAAATGAATGGTATTATATCAAACTAAAAAGCTTCTGCACAGCAAAGGAAACAATCAACAGAGTAGAAAAACAACCTATGGAATGGGAGAAAATATCTGCAAACTATACATCCGATAAGGAATTAATATCCAGAATATACAAAGAACTCGGGCCGGCCTGTGGCTCACTCTGGAGAGTGCGGTGCTGATAATACCAAGGCCACGGGTTCAGATCCCATATAGGGATGGCCGGTTAGCTCACTGGGTGAGCGTGGTGCTGACAAAGAACTCAAAAAACTATACAGTAAAAAAAAACCAATAATCCAATTAAAAAATTGGCAAAGGAGATGAATAGACATATTTCAAAGGAATACAACAATAGCCAACAGGTACATGAAAAAATGCTCAGAATCACTAGTCATCAGAGAAATGCAAATCAAAACCACACGGATATCATCTCACCCCAGTTAGACTTGCCATTATTAAAAAGACCAAGAATAACAAATGCTGGTGAGGATGCAGAGAAAGGGGAACTCTTCTACACTGTTGGTGGGACTGTAAACTAGCACAGCCATTATGGAAAACAGTATAGAAGTTTCTCAAACAACTTTAGATAGAGCTACCATATGATCCAGCAATCCCACTGCTGGGTATATATCCAGAGGAATGGAAGTCATCATGTCAAAGGGATACCTGCACTCCCATGTTCATCACAGCTCTATTTATAATATCCAAAATATGGAACCAACCTATCAACAAACAATTGGATAAAGAAAATGTGGTATATATACACACTCACAATGGAATACTACTCAGCCATAAAAAAGAATGAAATTCCGCCATTTGCAGCAACATGGATAAGTCTGGAGAAAATTATGTTAAGTGAAATAAGCCAGACAAAGAAACAGAAATACCACACGTTCTCACTCATAACTGGCTGCTAGGAAGGAAGGGGGTGGAGGGAAGGGAAGAAAGGAAGAGGGAAGGAATGAAGGATAGAAAGAAAGAAAAGACCACAACAATAAGTTGAACTTTCAGAAGGAGAGAACAAACCTAAG
>NW_007745618.1:13985-14544 GCF_000696425.1 Galeopterus variegatus
TGCAACTCTATGATTACATCTGTCCTCCTCACTAGACTTTGTTTTAGTCATACAGGGCTGCCAAAACAAAATACCACAGACTGGGTAGCTTAAACAACAGAAATTCATTTTCTCACAGTTCTGGAAGCTGGGAAGTCTGAGATCAGACTCTGGAGAAGGCTCCCTTCTTGGCTTGCAGACAGTCGCCTTCCTGCTGTGTCCTCACATGGACTTTCCTCTGTGCTCCTGTGGAGAGAGAGAGAGAGCAAGCTCTCTGGCATCTATTATAAGGATACTAATCACATTAAACCAGGGCCCCACCCTTAGGACATCATTTAACCTGAATGATCATTTAACCTTAAAAGCCCCATCTCCAAGTATAACTACACTGGGAGTTAGGGCTTCAAGATATACATTTGGGAGAACCACAAACATTCAGTACATAACAGTCCATGAGGACATAAACGGTATCTTGTCTTCTTTTGCTCACCATTTTGTCCCCAGCACCTAGCAGAGAACATGGCACTAAGTAATTAGTAAACCTGTTGAATAAATACAGTCATGTGCCCTCGTAATGATA
>NW_007745619.1:0-331 GCF_000696425.1 Galeopterus variegatus
CAACAAATTAGTTCCAGTGCAGAGTTTAAGTGGTAGGAACAGCAAATAATCTAACACAGAAGTGAAAGAAAGAACAAAATACGCACAGATAAGAGACAAAGTTTGGTATTAACTAGTAAAGATCTCACATCACCAGGGAACACCTATAAAACCTAGAAAGAACAGAATTTCCCTGGGCTACCAAGCCAGGGAGGAGGGAGTGCTGGGGGCCTCAGCCATGCCCCCTGACACCCACAACCAGCCCACTGATGACCACTGAGCTGCTGTAGGAAGAGCCCTGGGCTCTCCCTAGCCAGGGTAGTGGAGGGCCTCGGGCCTCGGCCATGCCCCC
>NW_007745619.1:2273-2781 GCF_000696425.1 Galeopterus variegatus
TGTTAGATTCCTGTGGTGGGTGGTAGCCTCATGAGCTTTTGTTTTATTATGCTTCGGCCTATGTATATGTTACATATATTCCTTTGTACATATGAAGTATTTCCTTTTTAAGCATATGAATACAATCCCCTTTATGTAAAATTGTTTACACATAATTTGTTATTAAAAAGATAGCTTGTTAATAAGATTATATAAACAAGTGAGAACTTCAGAAAATGCTATGGGAATTCAAGAGTGGCACAGAACCCTACACTTATTCAGCACTCTAACGATAATAGGCTGATAGATTTCAGCTGGATCTTAAAGGATGAACACTGGATAGAAAGTTTAGAGGGCAATCAGGAGAGAACACATTATGGGTAACCAAGGTCAAAGAAGTTGGAAAGTTCAAGACATGTTCAGAGAAAAGCAAGTATATTAGGAAGTCTGGAGTAAAGAATTCTCACTTGATAGTGGTGAGATGAATTTTGGAAAATAGAATAGGGACAAACTTGAGGCATTGCAGACA
>NW_007745619.1:8303-8648 GCF_000696425.1 Galeopterus variegatus
TCTAGCTGCTGTTCATTTTCTTCCTTCTAATCACTTCCACATTTAAAAAAGGGAGGGGGGGGGTTGCACGTGTTCACATCTCCTGCCTCATTTTCTAGAACATCATTCCTTTAATGCTATTCAAATCCGGTTTCCATGTATTCCTATCCCTTTATTGAGTTATAATAATGCTCCTTTCTTCACTAATTTCTTGGATTGCTAATTAGATTTGAAAATGTGTGCTATGAAATTGCAGTCATGTGTCACTTAACAACTGAGATACGTTCTGAGAAATGTGTCTTTATGTGACTTCATCGTTGTGCAAATATCATAGAATGTACTTAGACAAACCTAGATGGCACAGCC
>NW_007745619.1:14099-14543 GCF_000696425.1 Galeopterus variegatus
GATCAAGGAATTTACCAATAAGATTTTTTACCAATAAGAAGATATTATTTTGTGTGGAGGGGTTACTTTTTAATATAATACTTGATTTAAAAATTAAGTTCAGGAAATAGTTTGTCTTGTACTTTAAAAAATTTGAGGCGGTATATAACATAATATTATGCAAGCAGGAAAAAAGAACACCACAAATAGATTATAAATTCAGCATAGTTTCTATAATTACTTTCACATTTGGTTTTGAGTTCCATAGTTGCCAAAGCAAAATGGTATACAGAATCTTATTATTTGGGAAGAGGAAGTGTATCAGTTATCTGTAGGAAGCATAGCTTTTCCCAGCACTGAATTCTGAAAGCAATTTCTAAAGTGAGTGATTGTCACAAATAACGTTTTAATAGCAGTAACATTTTATATGACTCCATCTGGTAGTATCATCTAATTAGCTGTTTT
>NW_007745620.1:0-409 GCF_000696425.1 Galeopterus variegatus
ACATGTTAAAGAAGGATCCTATGACTGTTCAGTAGAGAAAACTGAAAGGACACAGGATGAAAGTGGAAAAAGCAATGATGTGGTAATTGCAAGGGAAGAGTTCAGATGTGATGATAATTCTGAGTATGTAAGTTGAGGAGAAAGTGGCAAGAAATTGTGAATTTTACATATATTCTAAAGAAAGAGTCAACAGAATGTGCCAATGGACTGATTAAAGAATACTAAAGAAACAGAAATTTCAAGGTTCTCTTTAAGGATAAGAATGATTAATGAAGAACAGATAAAACACGGTAGAAATTCAGATGAACAAAATATCTGCATCCAGCTGGAAAAATAGGAAAGGCTGCATCAAGATAGTATTTTGGTTGGCCCTTTTAAATTATCAGGTGAGTACATGTTTTACAGAACA
>NW_007745620.1:2447-3001 GCF_000696425.1 Galeopterus variegatus
TTTTTTTTTTTCCCCTCTTTGTTTCGGAAGCCACTTGACAAGTCTGCAGGAAGACATGTTAACCTTTATTCTCTCTCCCTGGAGTCTCTAGTAAGACAGCAAATGTGAGGCTTCCTATCAAAGATGAGCAACGTGTCCATGGGCCAGGGGGCTTGCACTTCACCTTCGGCTTGGTTAGTCTTGATTGCTTGGGTCCACACATGAGTTTGGAAAACACTTTTCTTTCTGAAAGACAGTAAAATAATGGAGATGGATAGACTTTTAGTGTGTGTGTGTAATAATAGCGTGTGTGCATGCGTGTGTACAATGAGCCAAGAGTGGCTAGGAATTACAATCTCATGTACTAATTACAAAAACACTGCAAGTGAGAAATCTTTGCTATTTGCAATATAACAATAATCCTTAATTCATCTTAAAATAATGGTGGTAGAAATATATTCTTCATTTCCCCCTTAGATTCATTTTCCACCTCCCTTGGTCCTACAATACCATATAGTAGACTTATGGGCCACATCGCATCAGGTGACTTCCCCATTGGTTTTAGACAATTGGAG
>NW_007745620.1:4841-5713 GCF_000696425.1 Galeopterus variegatus
AGAGAGAGAGAGAGAGAGAGAGAGAGAGAGAGAGAGAGAGAAATAGAAAGAGAGACAGAGAAATAGAAAGAGAGACAGAGAAATAGAAAGAGAGACAGAGAGACAGAGAGACAAAGAGACAAAGAGGGACAGAGAGAGATAGTTTTCTATGAAAAAACATTGAACAATCAAAAAATATCTGAATAATTTACTTATAGGAAATACCATATTTTCTGATATTGTACAAATTAGATACTACAATTTTTACACAAAAAGGACCTTCAAATTAGAAATGATATATGTGTGTTTATAGTCAAAAGTTCTGTATGATATTTTCAATTTATGATTGGTTTATCTGGCTGTAACCCCATCATAAGCAGAAGAATGTAATAAATGCATGCCACTTTCACACTATTGTAAAGCAGAAAAATCATTACATTGAACCATCATAACTTAAGAACCATCTATAATATAATATAATACAACATCACCTGTTAAATAAGGAGACCATGTGACTCTGTTTACATCCNTCACACTATTGTAAAGCAGAAAAATCATTACATTGAACCATCATAAGTCAAGAACCATCTATAATATAATATAATACAACATCCCCTGTTAAATAAGAAGACCATGTGACTCTGTTTACATCCCCTTTAAATATACAAAAGATGAAAGATTACATAATACATTACATATATTTGTAAATAAATAAGTGTTTCTGCAAGCTTACCAAGAACTTACCAGAGGACTGAATCAGGAAATGGAGAGTCTTAGAGTAAAGAGAGTTGTATTTTACTTAGTTATGATGCACCTTTATTTATTCATCTATAGAATGGAATTTTGGGACTACATCATATCTTTTACTTTTCTATAATTGTCTGATTCAGTAT
>NW_007745620.1:7642-8527 GCF_000696425.1 Galeopterus variegatus
TTATAGTTTGATCAGATGTGTATTTTTGAAATATTTCAAAACATTAGTAAATTTCATATTCAGTAATATCAGCAGAAAAAAATTAATAATCCATTAAGTTAAATGCAAATTACATATAAGAAAAGGAAAGTAATTTTCCAGAAATTAAGGTACATGTACAAAGATATGTGTTATGTGTGCATGTGCACCCCCTACACACAAACACACACGCATCACATAAGTTTAAGCACACTTAAGTTGAAGACCATTTCTATCACTTTATTTTCAATAAAATTACTCAACCAAAAAAGATCCATTGGTTCTCAAGAAAGAACTTAAGTAAATAGAAGTCTATTTCATGAAGTAAATACTTATGGGGCTACCACCACCTGGCAAAGAAAAATGCACACCAAAGTAGACACAAAATAGCATCTGTTTTAGTCCTTTTTGTGTTGCTGTAACAGAAATACCTGAGACTGGGTAATTTATAAAGTAGAGAGGTTTATTAGGCTTAAGAATCTGGGACAACTGCATCTGGCATGGGCTTCAGGCTGCTTCTACTCATGGCAGAAAGTGGCAGGCAGCTGGTGGGTACANTTGGTCAGAGCTAATCATACAGCTCTCCCTGGAAATAAGTGGCTATAGAAACCACTAGTTTTGGGACAGACAGCCTCTTCCCAGAATCAGCTCAACACAGAGAAAGGGAGGATGACATTTTTTGTAGAGTAAGCTATCTCTGCTTCACTTTCTCCCTACCTGATGTTAGGGATAATTCCTAATTCAGGTCTTCACACCATTTCTTTTCTTTTATTCTGGACACAGTATGTACCACACAGATGTTGATGGAGAACCCTCAGATAAATACATGCTGTCTAAAATCACACCTTTTTCATGGTGACAAGACAC
>NW_007745620.1:10578-11650 GCF_000696425.1 Galeopterus variegatus
CACAAAGGGCACAGCAGTGCCTTTTGCCAGCTCTTGCTTCATGTGCTCACCAGGGCCTGCCGTGAAGTGTTCAGGGCTCGATATGGTTGGAGAGGTCCTTTCTTTCGGTCATTGTGGCTTCTCCTATTTCCATGAACTCCGTAGTTCTCTCCTCCTTTTCCCCTGAACTCTAGGGGCCCCAGCTTGGCAGTCATTGCTTTTTAAGAGAGTGATACTGTGCACTATCTATTTCACCATCTTGATCAGACCCATTTCTTCTAATGCAGCATTTTCTTAAACTGTATTATAGAAATCGCTAGTTCCACAAGTACCTACCAGGGAAAAAAGATCAGAGATGGCTTCTCTTATTTGATTTTTTGGCTATTTTTAAAACTGTTTTCCATACTATTTTCCATCAAAACTATTCCTCTTTTTTGGCATCNTTCATGGTGACAAGACACCTTTTGGTATCATCTCATATTAATTCCACAGTGACCTTTGCAACATAGTTTGTCTAAAGCTTATTCTGTCCACTCCAATATTTATTTCTAAATTTCTAAGTTAATTGAGAAAACTCATTATTGAAGATATATGGCCTAATTGATCCACAATTACCTTTGTCCTCACATCATGAGTCATTTATTCCATTTCTTCTTTCAAAATTTATTTATTTATTATTATTCTTTACATTCTAAAATACTGTGGAGCCGTTGTGCGGAGGCAGAGGGGAAAGGGAAGGGGGATAGAGTGGGAGGAGGAGGGGGCATGGTTGAGGCACATGGCACCCACCTCATTCCCACAGGGCAGCCCAGGAGGCTTCCAGTGGCAACTTGGTCTTGGCTGGGCTGGATGCAGATGTCAGGGAAGCATGGCTGAGACCCTCGGCCTTCCCCCAACCATGGATTGGGAGCCTGGGGGTCTTCTGGTCCTTCTAGGTTTTATACATGTTCTTTGGTGGTGTTAGACCTTTAGTGGTTAATATCAGAACTTTGTCTCTGATCTTTGTCTCTGATCGGTGTTGTTTTTCTTTCTTTTTTTCTTTTTCTTTCAGTTCTGTGTTGGATTATGCACTATTCCCACTCAAATTCTGCAC
>NW_007745620.1:13502-14806 GCF_000696425.1 Galeopterus variegatus
CTGGACTAAGTTTGTCACACTGAACTGCAAGTATACAGATTTGCAGACTGCACAAGATTCTATGCAACGTACTGGTGGAGAACAAATATAAAACACATGGTATTTGAGTCTCTTCTCTGGCTCTAAAATTATTTTGAAGCATAAAAAAGTATAAAATGAAATACAGAAGTAATAAAAATCAAAGACCTCCTATTTAATGCATACCCAAGGTATTCCTTGATGCCCTTCTCTTTGTAGTATTTTCCTATAAGAGCTGCTTTCCATAAAACTGAATATTCCCCCAATCACTTATTTCCGTGAAATAAAAAATATAATAGAACTATATAGAATCTGGGGTTTACTTTTTGAATATTTCTCAAGCCAAATTTAAAAAATAAATAAATAAACTACTTTTAGAAGTGCATCTTTTTATAGCCTTAATTAGTTTTGTTCTTATAAAAGTTTTAAAGTAGAATTTGTCTTTATTGCATATGGCTTTAACAGATAGAGTCTCAGTTATTATTTCTTTCCCCGTGGATTTCAACTAATCAAATGGAAACACACGCAATTATATTGATCTTAAAAGTTTAGGTTATTTGTTTAGCTTATTTTTTGTGTAACTTAAAATAATACAATCTGAATTTAAACTCATTTTCTCTATCTATGTAAAGAATTCCCTTGGGGATACATTTCTCATTACACATTTCCATACTTAAAAGCCTTACAGAAATAGATGATTCATTATTCATAATAGCATAAATTAAATTTTATCTAAAATAAGTGATTAGAAAGCTATTAATCCTGAAAGATATTAGCAAGGCAGTGTAATGTAGTAAGAGATATCATATTTAGAGGCAAAATAAAGCAAGTTCCAATGGGAACTACGATATATATTAATTTTATAATTTTGACCAATCTATTTAGCGTCTTCATTTCACTTTTTTTCATGTGTTGAAAGCACATTGTAGGAAACCTATTCCTCTCTAAAGAGTAGGATTCCAATGCATTTGTGAATGTGAAGACAATACTTTGTAACCAGAAATTATATTTTCTAGTTATTGANTTGTGCATTCTCCCACCACCTTCTACCCACTCCCCACTCCCACATGCATTCCTCATAGTGGGCAACGGAGTGTACCTGTCATTTGAATGAATTTTGGAGTAAAAGTTTTGCCATAAAATGCTATTAATTCTTCATGTATATTTTAGGACAGTTATATGATTTTCATATTATATTGTAGAAAGATAAAACTGTTTTTGAAAATTTCAAAAAACTTGAATAAACATAGATTATGAATATAATGGCAACTATGAAATAACAAACA
>NW_007745621.1:0-235 GCF_000696425.1 Galeopterus variegatus
AATTTATGATTTCCAATCTTAGCCAGGCTCTAAGTGTTCCTTGATAATCCTTTAACATGTGTCTGCTCAATTTCCTTTCCGTTTTCTAAAGCAGCTGTTTCTAACTTCACCTTTTTCCTTGACTTCTTCAATTCTCCGGCTCTTCTCCCTTCAACCATCTACAGAGAAAAATATGAACCTAAGACGTTCAGCCTTTCCTGTCCTCCTGCCTGGCTTTAGACCTTGCTCCAACTCG
>NW_007745621.1:4517-12424 GCF_000696425.1 Galeopterus variegatus
GATTATGTGACATTTAGCATGGGTGACTCCATTTTGGTTTGGTCTAGTCTATTGGGGCCTAGTGCAGGAAATCAGTCCAAAACAACAGCCTACCATAATTTTGTTTAACAAGGTCTTTGGAAATCAGCAAATGCACAGGAACCAGGGTATTTGAAAATTGCCAGTCCAAAGGCTTACAGTTACTCAGGTTTGTAGAAGAGGTGCAGCGAGCCTAGAGCAGGTGAGGATAAACATTATCCTTCAAGGGTCTTCGATGGCCTTCTAGTGTCTCTCCTATATAGGCCAGCTAGCTTTATTGGAGCTAGGCAGAGGCTGCCCATGTACTCCAGGGTCATTTCATATCCTATGGATACAATCAGGAAATCATCAATGCAGGGATAGAAATAAATGCGAATGCACTGCCTGTCCTTAGTCTAACAATAAAATACAGTTTTTGTCTCTCTTACCACCCTGGAGACTACTGTACAAATTCCCTAACACCATTTATGCATCCGTAGCAGTACAGTCATAAGTATTCAATGAAATTTTTAAATAAAAGTAATCATTAGATGAAAGAATGAATGCAAAAATTATGATGTTAATCTTCTGTAATCTTCTTTTGTGTGTTTGATGTGCTGTTCAGCTCTTTCCCATTCTCGTAGGTTACTGAGATTGCAGGTTGCTGCAGGGTTTCTCTACTGTTTTGCCATCCTATGGGAGTTTTGAGTATTATTGATGCTGGCAAGAGAATTTGCATGGCACGGTCAACTAGAGAGTGTTTGAGAAAGAGAAGAAAGACCTGGTTCTCTCTGTCAATGTTGCTGTTGTTGCATAACAAGGCTAATCTTGCCCTCGTGTTTGTGTCTGTTTTGGTCCATACTCATGTTTCTCCCAGGAGCTGACAAATTGGAATGGCTTGCCCACTTGTGACTCCACTGCTGATAGCCTTTCTACTTGTTTTCTTCCCACCTCACAATGCAAATTTTTCTCAGAGAAACAGATCCAGTGCAGATTTCAGGGGAGACCATATGCTGTCTCAGTCTGAAGACAGGTTGTTTGGGTGGTGCTGCAGACTGGATGCCCTCTCCCCCACCCCCAACCTCACTGAACTGTTAAGGGTGGGAAACCTTATTATGGTAATTGGAAGGTGGTGCCTTGAAGAGGTAATTAGATTGTAGGACCGTGCTGTAGCGAATGAATTAAAAATGGTGGCCAGGGGTGTGGTTTGGAGGGCTTTAAAAGGAGAGTGAACGAAGGAGTTGTCCTCTTGCTCTCTCTCTGCTTCCACCGTCTTGTCATGTGAGACCCCTGGGTCACTGTTGCCCCCATCAGATGGACTTTGGACTTCACAGGCTCAGAAACTGTAAGCAATAAATTTCGTTTTCTTTATAAATCACCCAGTTTCAAGTATTTTGTTATAAGCAACAGAAACAGACTAATACAGGTGGCCCTTGAATTTTGATCCTTCTGCCTAGTCTGAACAGAGAGTGAGTACATTATTTTAATGTATTTATATGTTAACCTATTGATATACAAATAATTTATCTTATTAATTGCTATGGATTGAATTGTGTTCCCCAAAGTCCATCTATGAGAAACTTAACCCCCATTATGACAGTGCTAAGGGGGTGGGAAATCCTATTTTTGGTAACTGAAATATTGGGCCTTGAAGAGGTGACTAGATGGAGGACCATGCCACAGTAAATGGGTTAACCCATTGATGGTTCGGTGCTGGTCCTGGGCATGGTTCTGAGGGCTTTAAAAGCAGGAGGAATGAGGACATAGCTCTCTTTCAGCTTCTGCCAGTTTATTACATGGTACCCTGCATTGCTGTAGAGTTACCACCAAGAAAAGGTTCTCACCAGATGTGTTCCCTGGACATTGCACTTCCCAGCCTCTGAAACTGTAAGACATGAATTTTGTTTTCTTACAAATTACCCAGTTCCAGATATTTTGTTATAAGCAACAGAAACAGACTAATACATTAATATATGTATTTAATATTATTTTAATATATTTAATAATTTATTTTTTTCTTCTTTCTAAACATTTATGGTATATATATTTTGTTCAGGCTTTTTTAAAATAAAAATAATAGGCAAGGTGTCTGACATTATGAAACATATTTCAGAAGGGGATACAGGTAATAAATAACAAATAAATATGGAACTAAATTCAGATACGCTAGATGCTAAAAAAATAAACTGTGACAAATTAAAGCTTTCCTTAGGACTATTTTCATCCATTTGTTTACCTTGTTATTTATTCTTTAGTGCTTACCATGCACAAAATTCTGTTTTTGTGTTAAAGACAGACCAGTGAACAAGATATAATCTTTGTCCTCAAAAGCACACATTTACCTGACAAGTCAAAAGTGGAATATCAGAATTATACAATTAACTATTTTAAAGGAGAAGTACAGGGTACTAAGAGAATATAAAATGAGTCATTATAATGTAGTCCCAGGCTGTAGAAATGCTTCTTGGTGCATTGCTAGAATGGCAACCACCAATGAATCATGTTTGCTCCACTTATACCCTTGTGAAGTCCCCTTCTACACTGACTGTGGGCTTCGTCATGTGATTTTATTTGGTCGATAGGAAATAAGCAAACCCGAAGTGCACAGAGGTATGAACAGCACTTGTGTATTGGGGCTTATCCTCTCATGTTGCTGGAGACTCTTCTGCTACTACATGAAGTCCAAGATAACCTGCAGGATATATGTGGCCCAGCCAGAAGCCAGCACATGAAGTCCAAGATAACCTGCAGGATATATGTGGCCCAGCCAGAAGCCAGCACCCATAGCCAGATGTATGAGTGAGAACATCTTAAACCATCCAGTCACAGTCGAGATGCCAATGACTCCAGCTATTTAAGTGACCCAAGGTGACACAAGAAGACCTGGCCAGCTACACCCAGCTTGACTTAGTGACCAAATGTATTATCAACAAATAGAAATGCTGCAGCTTTAAGCTATGGAATGGTTTGCTATGCAGCAAAGCTGATATACAGACATAGATACCTAGAAAAAAGCTGTTGCCATGCAAAATTCTAAAACAGGATTTATGAGCTTTGAGAATGGGCAATAGGTGGAGGTTGAAAAGTGGTGAGCAAACTTATCAATGTCATATAAAGTAGCGAACAAAATTTTTGTAGGGTTTGGAGAAGTGATAAGGAAACTGCTTTTAGAAGTCATGTGTGTCGTATAGCAGTGCCAGACTGTCATCTGTGTTAACTGGAAGAGAGAAAATGATCCTAATGAATTTGCAGATCTGGCTAAGGAGTTACCAGGAAGAATGTTTGAAATGCTGATTGGCTTTTTCTAGGTGCATATGATAAGGTACAGGAAGAGAGAGATGAGTTATAGAGAGAACCGTCCAGTTTGAAAGCAGAATTTAGAATTTTCTGAGTTGGGAACTAAAACTGTTTCACAGTTTTAGCTCTCCAGTTAGCAATAAGATTCTTTAAGTAGGAAATGGCCACAGATTAGGGATCAAATCAAGGGTGTGGCTATACAACTCTTTGTTAAGATCCTTAAAAGGTTTAGTTATACTTAATAAAACCTCTAGCCAGACAAAACTGCTTCTGTGAATCTTAAAGGCATATTCCTAGAAGAGCCTAATCTCAAAACAGAACTAAACAAGTGTAGTGTGAGAAGGCTATCTCAAAAAGGATTGTGGGTGTGGATGTTGGCTAGCAGAGTGGGTGTCATGTGATACATAGAAAACCCAAAAAGATTTTAAGGAAGTTATATAATGTGATATTAAAGGAAATGAAGACTATCCTCTGGAGCCCCCTGTCCCCTTTTTGAATGAATGTATCTATTACAGTTTTTCTGTTCATCTCAACATTGGATGTTAGGTATTTGGGGGTGGACAGTTTGTCTTTTTAGTTCTCATGTCTCTGCAACAATAGGAATCATACCCAAGTAGCTCTACTCAAGGAGCTTCACCTGTATCTGGACCTAGCGAAGATTATGAGACCAGGGACTTTGAGTCTGATATCAAAATTGAAGGATACTTTAGGGCTCTTGGTAGGGGGTTAATATATTTTTCATGTTAGAGAAATATGAATCCTTGGGGCCAGAGAAAAGACTGTGTTAAGCCCCTTATGTATTATTATATCTCCTTGTATGCATGTCATTGGATAGTCCCCTTCCATAGTGACTCTGGGCTTTCCCGTGTGACTTGTTTTCACCAACAGAACATTAGGATTAGATGAGATGCAAGCAGTCATTTGAAAAGTGTGCATTGGGGCTTACTCTGTCTTGCTGCTGGGGACTCTATACCCATGTGAGAAAGCCCAGGTTAGCCTGCTGAGATATGAAGATTTATTGGAGATTAGTTAGACAAGGGGGAAGAGGAAAAATATTCCAGACAGAGGAAATTGTATGGATGAAGAAGAACCTGAAGGCAGGCACATGGTGAGTCTGAGTGGCTAGAAGAATACAGAATGGCCGGAACAAGAAGGGTGACAATAGTGTGAAATAAGTTGGTGAGGCAGGAGTGGCCAGATTAACCATGGCTTCTGTACCCATTAGTTATTGTCACAATACTGCCACATTATAAACCACCCAAAATGTAGTGGCTTTATTTTATTTTTTTCCCAAAATTTTATTTAGTTTTGATTATACCTATTTATGGGGTACATATTTAGTGTCTTTAAAACAACTATTACCCATCATATTCCTGCCATCAAGTTTGGGATCAGCAGCTTTAAGCTGGGCTCAGTTGGGCAGCTCTGTTTCAGTTTGCAGATGAGGCTGGGCTGGGCTCTTCATTGTGGTCTGAACACAGGTCTTTTCTGCATGTTTTCAGGCTGAGGACCAGGCTGGAGGGGCAGTAGCTACCTGGAAAACTCTTTTCATGGTCATGGCAGGGATGTAAGAGAGAAATCTAACCATGCAAGCACTCTTCTGCTTGCATCTCACCTGCTAATATCCCACTGGCCAAGATAAGTCACATGAATGAGTCCAAAGCCAAGGGGTAGGGAGTACAGGAAAATACATTCCACAAAACAAGTCACACCGATCACTATTCATACTAGCTCCAAAGAAGAAACAATTCAATACCCATTAACCGGTGATAGATTTTAAAAATTCATGTCCATGCAATGGAGTTCTCTTTGGCAATAAAAAGAAACAGTGTACTGATTCATGCAACAATATTACCTTCAAAAACATTATGGTAAATGAAAGAAGCCAGACATAGAGGACAACTTATTGGTGATACCATTTATATAAAATTTTTAGAAAAGGCAAATCTATTTGGACACAAAGTATATAGATGGTTGCCTGGGGTGGGAGTGGGTGTTTGCTGAAAATTGGAACAAGGAAACTAGGTTGATGGAAATGTTCTAAAACTGAGTTTGGGTGACAGTTGCACAACTCTGTTAATTTACCAAAAATCATTGAATGGTTTACTTATAATAAGTGAATTTTGTGGTATATAAATTATACCTCAGTACAAATACTGAAACATATAACTAATGAAATGAATGATATACCATGGCATTAGGCTTATAACAATGAAACACTTTCAAAGGCATCATTAAAAGATTGACTCAATACAATGTGGAAATATTTGCAAAACTCTAGTTAACTACTCTTTCTTAAAGCAATTCCTGAGATTAAGTTTTTTTCTTAAAAAGTATTGTACCAAATTTTAGAATCATTTTCTTTAGTTATTCAGCTTTGGCTGCAAATAATAAACATTTTAGATTTTGTCCTTTGAGCTACTGAATTTTAAGTTGGTGCATGTGGTAAAAAATTTTTTTAAATTGGCACACATAAAAGCAGCTGCAATTAATTAAGCATTCCCTACTTACTTATTGGCTTTCTATATAATATGTACAACAGAATCAAGCTCTTATAAAGAGGTCAAGAACTGCAAAATGTTCACTAATTGCCAAAATTTGTTCTTCTGTTTGGAATAGAAATGGATATAACGATCAGATTAGCTATTCAAGAGGTAATAGAAGCAGGAAGGAGGGACCTCTGTTATTAGCTAATCTAGTAATTATCCCCAAATCAGAGATTGTGTTCTACATGAATATCAACTGAGTTTGTTGAGGAGGTGCAGCTGGAGAGGTGAAAACAGCTGCCTACTCTAATGCAAAATTCCTTTGGTTAGGAAAATGCATTAGCAGAGATCTGGGATGAACTTAATTCCGTAAGTGGAAAAATGCCTAGTCTGTCACAGGCCAACAGCCGTTCCTTGAACTTCCTTCCCAGCACATGGAGTATGTGCCCACTGTGACATCATTGCACTTATGATCTGCTCCAAGTTATTCTTTGCAACTTAAGCATCTGTACTGAAACTCGGGGACTGTGCCTAAAATCCTGGTCCAGGGTGAGCTTAGAAAATTGTTTCCTGTCTACCTTCTTTTTCTATTAGGAGGCTTGGTGAGAAATTAGTAAAGGGCCACAAAAAATGATTATAATTTGTAAAGTTGAATATACTAATTACCCTGATTTGAGAATCACACATTTCACACAGGTATTAATATTCAATGCTATACCCCACAGATATGTACAATCAATTGTATTTCAATAAAAAAAAATAAGCCTTGAGAGATACATTGCAAAATCATTTAAAAAAAGAGGCTTAGAAGAGAGTTATAAAATGAAGACTGAACACAATAATAATTGAATGTCACTTACAGCTTACAAAATGTCAAGGCACTGACTCTAAGTTCGTATTCATTCAACAAATATTCATGAAGAGCTTTTGCGAGCCCCATTCATTCTGCTACATGCTGTACTCACCTCATTCAAATAACTACTTGAAAGAAGTTCTTTTATAGTCCTTAAGGAGTTCGTATATTCATTTGATTCTCACAGTTTTGTGAAGTCTATATCATTATAATGTACATTCAAGGGTTCAGGAACTTGAGGCTTATACTGTAAAGTGACCTTCCCAGGACTGCAAATGGTTCGAGGAGAAAGGCAGACCTAATCAAATATGATCGTATTGCCTCATAGCTCTGTGACTTTGGACATGTTTCTTTACTAAAAATTTCTTCACTCTCTGAGGGGAAATTAAATGATACACATTTCTTGAGTTTAAATGAGAAAATCCTTTTTGATCCCACTTTAACTTCCATCTACTTCTTCATTTCTCTTCTTCCTTTTACAGCAAAATTTACTTAACGAATTTATACATTTAGTCTCCAATTTTCCTCCTCCGATTTTCTCTTGAATCTGTTCTATTGATGCTTACTTCTCAATCACTCCTCCAAGACTTCTAGCTCTGGTTAACAGTCACCTACCTGTTGAATGATTCAAATAGGTTTCTCGCTTGTCTCTGACCTTTCACACTTGTCCTGCCACAGTCTAATTTTGTCGAATTCTAAATCAGATCAGATCAGTTCTCTACTCAAAACCCTCAAAACCCTCCCACCTCACACATAATACAAACCAAAATATTTGCAAGGAGCTACAAGGATCTCTTCAATCTAGTCCCTTCTATCTGAATTCATTTCCTATCCCTGATTCCAGGCTCATCCACGTAGACATCATCGGCATCTTGCTGTTCCTAAAACACGCCAGGAATCTTCATTTACCTCTTTCCAGAGGACATTTAATTTTGCTGTTTTCTCTTCCAAAAATATTCTTCTCTTTGTAGTCCACATGGATAATGCCCCACCTTCTTATTCAAATGTCAAAATCTCAGTGAGGATTTCCCTAACTGTCCTATTTAAATCTGCAGCCCCTGTAAACACATCCACCTCCCACCCCACCCCACCCCCACACATGATCATTATCCTCGTTCTTAGCTTTATTTTTCTCCAAAATACTCATCATCCTTTTGTGTACTGTATCTCTCCCCACTAGAATGTGAGATTTTCAACAACAGGGTTTTGAGACACTTACTGCTAAACTCTCAGTACCTGAAAAAGCCTGGTGTGTAGTAGTATTTAAGTATTTG
>NW_007745621.1:12740-14541 GCF_000696425.1 Galeopterus variegatus
AGTGATTAAAAAGTGTGGTCTTTAAGTCAAAGTACCTAGATACAGAGACCAGCTTTACTACCTACTATGGGGCCTTGAGCAAATCGCTTCAACTTCCAGGGCTTAACTTTCCTCCAGTTTACTAGAGCTAATTGTAATTTCTTCCTTAAAGGGTGATAGAGTTTGGATGTGTTGTCCCCACCAAAACTCATGTGGAAATCTGATCCCCAATGTGGCAGTGCTGGAAGCTATTTGAGTCATGGGGGCAGATCCCTCATGAATGGGTTAATGGTCTCCCTGGGGGTGGGGGTTCTGAGTGAGATCTCGCTCTATTAGTTCCCGCAAAAGCTGTTTGTATAAAAGACCCTGGCACCTTCTCTCTCTCTCTTGCTTCCTCTCACCATGTGATCTGCTTGTACCCACCAGCTGCCTGCCACTTTCCGCCATGAGTAGAAGCAGCCTGAGGCCCATGCCAAATGCAGCTGTCCCAGAATTGTAAGCCAAATAAACCTCTGTTCTTTATAAATTACCCAGTCTCAGGTATTTCTGTTATAGCAAAATAAACGGGCTAATACAGAAAATTAATACCAGAGAAGTGGGGTGTTGCTTATAAGAAATACTTGAAAATGTGGAAGCAGCTTTGGAACTGGGTGTTAGGCAAAGGTTGGAGGAGTTTGGAGGACTCAGAAGATGACAAAAAGATGAGGGAAAGTTTGAACTTAGAGACTGCTTACATGGTGGCGAGCAGAATGTCGATAGAAATATGGACTGTAAAGACTATTCTAAGGAGGTCTCAGAAATTAAAAGGAGTTTTTCAGAAACTTGGGCAAAGATCACCCTTGCTGTGAACTGAAAAGGAATTTGGCTGCATTGTGTCCATGCCCTAGGAATTTGTGGAAGTTGGAACTTAGGAGTTGTGAACCAGAGTATCTAGCAGAAGAAATTTCTAAGCAGCAAAGCATTAAGGAAGTTGCATGGCTACTTGCAACAGCCTAGCTGAATTGTGGTGGAAAAGGCATGATGTAAAACCAGAATTTAAAAGGGAAGCAGACCGTAAAGATTTGGAAAATTTGCAGCCTGGCCATGTGGTAGAGAAGCAAAGAGCAGGAGAAAAATGCAGGGTGAAGCAGATAAACTGGTTACCTCCCCTCTCTCTCTCTTGCTTCCTCTCACATATGATCTGCTTATACCCACCGGCTGCCTGCCACTTTCCGCCATGAGTAGAAGCAGCCTGAGGCCCTTGCCAGATGCAGCTCTCCTAGAATCATAAGCGAAATATACCTCTGTTCTTCATAAATTACCCAGTCTCAGGTATTTCTGTTATAGCAACACAAGCAGACTAATACAGAGGGAAATTATGAAGATAAAATGAGGTATCACAAACAGTTAGCATAGTGCATGGCACATGGTCCATGACCTGTAAACAATGGCTGTTATCATCACCCTCAAGGTCATTGCATTTGCTACTCCACTTACATCTCACAACTACTCTGTAAGTTAGATACAATATTTACCTCATTTTGTAGTTGAGGCCATGAGACCACAGAAAAACAAATATTCAAGGTCACATTCCATGTATGTCTTCTTTCTACTATGCAAATGCTTAATGACTAGGGCCAAGTTATTCAAGACTAATGCTGCTGTCATTTCCTACTGGAAACATTTCCCTTTTCTAGTGTACAGGAATTCCATTGTTTTGCATTCATTTCATATTAATGCACTAAAATACTGGCTATTTCTTGAGAAGGGCAAAGTAAAGGACTAATACACTGAAATCCCAGGCAAAACAATACTCCACTTTAGGTCTTAAATAATGATTCAT
>NW_007745622.1:0-9414 GCF_000696425.1 Galeopterus variegatus
TTCCTCTCATCATGGCTTCTCCCACTTTCATGCACTCCATAGGTCTCTCCTCCTCTTCCTTTGAGCTCTAGCAGCCTCAGCTTGGCTATCTTTGCTGTTTTATAGTTGTAAATTGGTTGATTTGTGGGAGAGAGTGATGCTGGGGACCCCTTCTCCCTGTTTCTTGAAAAAGCCAAGCATACTCCCACCTTCCAGCCTTTGCACTTGATGCTCTGTGTACCTGAAATTGTCGACCTCCAGATCTCAGCTCAATTATCTCCTCCTCCAACAGGCATTGTGTGACATAGAATGAAATTTCCAATTATGAGTTGTATCTGAAGTCCTCCAAGAACCAGATGCCAAGAGATACTAGACATGCAAGAGATCTATTGGAAGAAATGCTTGTGGACTGAAGGAAGCATCACACTGTGATGCAGGTCTGATCCCTACGAGAGAGGAAAGGAAGGAGGGTTGGGTGGGAAGCATCTTAGACTTTAGTTTACTTCTGACAAGTTTTGTCAAAGCTGATGCAGAGCCTTTGAGCCAGAGTCAACACTGTCCTGCATCTCACAGCGATGGGCTGGCCTTATATCCCTGCTGTGCTCAGTCACTGGCTGGGAGCAGCTCTTACTGAAGGTGAACTCAGCATGAACATAGTGGGGGATTCAGATTGCAGCAGCTGGGGCCAGCAGTCAGTGATGCTCCTCATAGTAGGAGATCTGAGTGGCACCATTTCATGGCCCCCACCCCACCCCGCACTGCAGCTGTGTGTCCCTTTATCATATCCCTCTGTTTCTTCACAGCACTTTTCAATATTTGATAGTATTTTATTAATGTACATATTGTCCTCTCTACCCCCTTTCCTATCACCACTGAAAAGAGTATAAGAGTATTAACTATCTTCTTCACCACTGTGTCCCAGCACCTAAAATCCTTCCTGGCACATAGTAGGAGCTCAAAAAAGTATTAAATGAATCTCTAGGTCTTTGGCAAAGGGAAAAGGAAAGGAGGGCTATCCCATGTTTCTTCTCTTTGTGATACAGTCTAATAGACAGGCCTCTGCCATAAAAAACAATCAACTTCATCCAGATTAAAAAGGAAATTTAATGAACTAAAGGTTTTCTCTGATTCACACCTAACAAGGTTATGCAATAAACCATACTATTCCTTGTTCTTGTCTATATTTTCCCAGTAAAAGATACTCTATTTAATCCAAACCCAAATGAGAAAAATTATAATAATATAATGTGGTTGTACAGTGTTTGATATTCATAGTTTCTATAGCACATCCACACACATTATCTCTTTGAATTCTCCCAGCAACCCTACATAGTGCTAGCTATTATCCTCAAATTCTGGATGAGGAAATTGAACATAAGCACAAAGAAAACCAAAAAGAAGCAAAATGGGCATATTAGGATGCCCACACAAATTCATCAGTAGAAGGGAAGAAATAGTACATTTGGTCCCTGTGGAATTGTTTGATTATTCCCCCAGAGGCATGGCCTGAGTCAACACAGCAATTCTTTGTAAGATCAGAAAATGAGCTTAAGAAAAAAATCTGTTCTCTGACTCATTTCTGTTTAAAGTATTTTTTTGCTTTCCCGACTTAGTTTTCTAACACAAAACTGATTATATAATTCTAATTTTCTGGGCATCCACAATTCTGTGCTAAGAAGATCCTGCCGTGATCTCTAAATGGTATGTTAGTTAACTAGCAAACTCTAGATAACAGCATTTCCTGATGAGACTCAGGAATGTCTCATTCATTTTTCTTTGTGAAGTTATTTTTTTCTTTTCCAAACTGTGGTCTTTATTTAGTATTTCAGGAAAAAAAAGAAGCCATTTGGACAGAAATACAGTCCTGTTTGCTCACCATTCCCTAAATTTTCTTTAGAGTTACATTCAATTAAAAATAAAATCACTATTAACCATCTGTTATAAGACCTATTATAACATTCACTTATAATCTCTCCCTCTCTATATATATTTATATTATATGTTATATATACTACTTATTTCCTGTAGTGTAGCCAGCGTTTCATGTACTGATAAATCCAATAATTGTTTACTGATGGCCTACTGTGTTGCATATTTCTGTACAAGATACCATGGGTATGAAGGAAAGGCAAGCTATGACCTCTAAGAGCTTCATGAAAACTGGACCATGAAAGGGAGATCAGGAAAAGAGTTTCAACATAAGAAGGAGGGAGCAAGAAACTAGGAAACTAAGAAACTAGAAACTAAGAAAAGGAAACAGAGCTAAACCACATGTAATGCTATCATGGTGTACATGTTTCTTACAGATACCAATTTTGCATTGAGCTCATCTTTTTCACTGTTTTGACCCGAGGAACCTCCAAAGGCTCCACAGACACAAATAACAGACAGGATATCACAACTTCTGATTCCAATTCCATCTGTGTGCATGTATCCTCTCAAAAAGGCGAATTTGTCAGGTTCAGGGCAGCCTACATTTGGGCCATATGCTGATAGTCCCAAACCCTAGCTGCACGCCAGGCATGACTAATGGATCCCAGACTTCTCTCACAATTAGCCCAGACTCCTATATTTTCTCTCAACACATTCAACAGTGACTACAATCAATCGATTGGAATTGGCCCTTCTGATGAGAAACCAACCTGCCTTTCCAGACCTGGCTCCACTTGGGACAAGATAGTCGAGTAAATCTTGTCACTTTTCCTTTTCTACAGTGATTCGACCTCAACTTACCATCCCCAACAATATTTCATGATAAAACTTAAAGGTACTCAAAAGTTTTATTTGCAATCTGCTTGTGCATAGTTATCCAAGAGAGCTTTCTCGTGTACAAACCTCACTTGACTTTGATGAGAACCATAGGATGTTGATGGAGTGGATGACAGATGAGAAAACATAGAGGGGAAATGATTTTAAATGGCTGACAGTGATTTTGTGCAAACCTAGGTTTCCTCAACCCCACCTAGTTTCTTGATTAGCACCCAAATAACAAGATTTTGAATACATGCTTTTCTTGATTTGAGATATAACAGATTTTCTACATATTTAATTCTGGAATCAGGTTAGGTGATAGCCAACACATTAAAAATACCTTAATTGTTGACCCACAGATACAATTCATTTTAGTTATTTTACTTGTGTTCTAGAAAACACCAGTTCAGAAATGCTGACCTAGTTCAACTTCCTCCTTTTTTATTGATGAGAAACCTGAGGCCCAAGAGGTTATGATTTGATCATAATGAAATACACAGAGAAGCAGAATCAGATCAAAAATTCAGGTCTCCTCATAACTACTCTTCCTTTACATTCTACCTTTGGAACTCCTGAAAGTTTCTTAAAAAGTAGCATGACGGATATTAGGATATCTGATATGGGACACCCTAAACAAAGGGTTAATAATATAGCGCTTAGGTAAAGTGCTCGGAAAATTGGAATCTTAGTCTAGGTTAGGCTTTATAACAAATGTGTTTAAATTTGTTTATAAGCATGGTGCAGTCTAGGTTTCCAGACTATTCTTCAGAAACTGCAGTATCATTCTGCATCCTATTTTCACATGTACGCAGTCTAAATTGAAAATAAATTCCAAAGGAGCTCTAGGGGGAAGACTGCAATAATTTCAGCCTAGATGAGTTGGAAAAAATCACCTCTGAGATAGACCATAAATCCCAGCTATTTTATAGCTTTTTATGTTCTATACTTGTGCTCGTTTAAAGAAAAATCTAATTTCTATAGTGAAAATTTTTAAAGTACAGAATGCAAAAGTAGACCTCAAAGTCACCGCTTCTATCAGGACAACCCTGTCCATGAGCTGTTTGGAACCTCTCTTGGGCTTTCAGATGGTCTGACTGCCTGAGAGCACACTAGGTTTTTATGTAGCACAAAACTCAGGCAAATTTTTAGGTCAGTTCTTCCCTAGAGAGGGAGGTGGTGCTGGATCAGGGGATGATGGACTCAGCCCAGGTACCTTGCTCACTGTCATCATGTGAGGCATGTCCCACCTCAACCAATCCAGTAACCTCTTGCTGGGGGTCAAGGAAATGATTTAACCTGTGTTTTCCTCCCCCACTTTGAGGTCATATTGATACAAGTGAGGTTATCAAACTAGACATTAATTGAGAGATTATAGAAATCTAGTCAAGAGATGATAAAGGTATAGATTTAAAATATTTCCTGTCTGTGTGTGAGCAAACTAGACATTTTAAACATTATAGTGTAGGTCTGCATTTATATGCAACACTGGGCCCAACTTTCTTTTGTTTTTTTCCCAGCTGCAAAGATTCTTTCTTTTCTTTGACAACATGTCTCAGTCTTCCTGCCTGAATCCCCACTTGGTTATTACACACACTCAACATTATAGAATTTTCTTAAAAGGCTGGTGAGTCAAGCCTAAAGCAAACTCCAGAATTTCTAGTCAGGTGGCTGTTTGCCTTCATCCATATGTCCTTAGACAATTTAGATGCTGCCAGGGACCCCTGTAGAGGTGGTTTTCGAGGGAGATTTTTGAGCAAAGAGAGACAAAGACCAGTAACAGTTTGGGTAGAAAAATACATTTTCTGAAAATTGCATCTATATAATTCCTGAGAATATACAAAGCACTTTTCAAATTATTTAGTGGTTCTTAAACATAAATGCACACCAGAATCACATGGAAAAATGTCAACTCTGAGATCCCATTGCCAGAGACTCTGAATCTAATGGTTTAGAGCAGGACTCAGGAATCTGCTCAGATTTCTGACCCAGAAATTCTACCAATGACCTGCAGGAGAGTTTGGTGCAGATCATATACAAACCAAGAAAAACACTGACTTATACTACATAAGCTTACAAAGGCTGTGCCATCTAATTATCACTTTTCAGATCATTTTAGAAATTTCAGAGATGAAGAAATTAATCCTCAGAGAGACTTAGATATGAGGATTTGCCCAAGATCTTACAAGTCATGGGAGAGCTAGGTCTCAAAAAAACCAAATGTTTGATGCCAAATCCAAAGACATCCACATTACAAAGTCTGAGTTTTGCATGAATTAAAACATGAGCATGAAAGAAAGCATTGCTGTATTAAAGACACCATGTACTTCCGCTAAAGATGGTGGAATAGATGGTCCCCAGTGTCCCTCTATCCAACAAATCAACCAATTTACAACTGTAAAAAAGCAGTGACAGCCAAGCTGGGGCTGCTAGAACTCAGGGGAAAAGGAGGAGAGACTTATGGAGTGCATGAAGGTGGGAGAAACCATGATGAGAGAAAGAAAAAACCCCTCCGACTGTTTTGAATCCTGGCCATTTCCAGGCTGGAGCTGCTGTGTGCACGGAGCAGGAGCTGGCAAAAACCACAGCTGTGCTTTTCGGACGAAGTTGCTGGGAGACAGCAGGGGAGAAGAGGGTCTTGGTGGCGCCCAGGCCAGCAAGACCACTAATAGGGTTCCCGTGGACCCATGTAAGAGTGAGGAGCCACGACAACTGAGAAAAAGGTGCCACTCAGAGGCCAGTGAGTCATCACAAGGAACTGGATCACGGCCCGTCCCATGGGAAGTGTTTGGAGCATGAGAAGTGGGGGAGAGGGCCCACCAGGGGAACAGTGGAGCACAGCAAGGACAGCTGATCTGCCCCCAATCAGCATAGGACCACTCAGAGGAGACTGGTCAGGCATATAGAATTGCATGTGGTGCAGTTTGATGTAAAGAGAGACTCAGGCCCAGACCAGAGTTTCTACACAACCCAGGTGCACCAGATTTCACTAGAACTGGAAGTACCTATAAAGTCAACCATTAAAACCTGAGCTGCACAGAAAGCCTTCCCCAGGGAATCAGCAGCAAAGGAACAATTTAGCTCAACCACTGAGCTCAAGTTCCCCCATTGTAGAGTTAAGCAAAGGACAACAAATTAGTTCCAGTGCAGAGTTTGAGTGGTGGGAACAGTGAATAATCCAACACAGAACTGAAAGAAAAAACAAAGTACCCACAACCAGACACAAAGTTTGATATTAACTAGTAAAGGTCTCATGTCACCAAAGAACACCTGTAACATCTAGAAGGACCAGAAGTCCCCTTGGCTACCAACCAGAAAACAGGGAGGGCTGGGGACCTCAGCCATGCCCTCTGACATCTGCAACCAGTCCCGAGAGTGAGGGCCAAGGGCCTTGGCCACACCCCTCAACAAACACAACCACCCCAGCTATGACCACTGAGCAACCGCAGGAAGCACCCCAGGCTCTCCTGAGCCAGGGCAGTGGGGGGCCTTGGTCACAAGCAACCAGCCCAGTGATGACCACTGAGCTGCAGCAAGAAGGGCCCTGGGTTCCCAAGCTGGGGAGGTGGGAGGTGAGGGCTTTTGCCACCTCCCCCCCAAAACCTGCACATAGCCTGGCAATGACCAAGCCACTGCTGGAAGCACCCCCTGGTCTCCCCTGTGGGAATGTGGGAGGTACCACAGGCCTCAATCCCTTCCCTCCTCCTTCCTCCTTCTTCCATCACATTTCCTTCCCCCTTTCCCTCTGCCCCTTTCTCCCAACTGCTCTGCAACAACATCTTAGAATGTAAAAAAATAATATCAATAAAATAAATCTTAAAGAATAAAGAAACCATGTATAGGGACAGGCCTGAAAGAATGAGAAAAAGCAAAAACATTTATGAGAAAGAAGGACAAAAGTATTTTTTTATTTTATATCTAAGATGCTCAGTCTCTCCTCAGACTTTCCATAAGGAGTTACAGAATCTCTGCTCCCTGACCCCCTACTGTGACCTGGTCAGTCTAGAAATACTGGATCTCTTCACTACTATTAGAATATAAATCAATCCCACATGAAGAACAAGTGATGATATTATTTCATTTTAACTCTATACCTTCTCTTTCCATTGTTTTCTTCTCAAACCACTTGCTCCTCTTCTATTTCACTGTAGGATTCTAATTGTAAACAAGGAGGGAAAAGTCTTTATTCAGTAACTCCTTGAATCATTTATAAACTGGAGTTGGACTCAGAATGCTGATATTAAATCTAACGTCTACTGCTAATTTAATGTGTGATCTTGGGCAAGTTGCTTGACTCCCCTAAGCTCTGCAAAAATAAAATGGTCAGATTAAATTTCCTCTAAGGGTTCTTTCACTGATGAGATTCTAAAATTCAGATATTGCTGCGAGCACGTTTATGTGCAAAGCTCTCTGTTGGGCATGTCAGATACTAATGAAACATGGACAGTCAGCAAGGAGCTCACCAGTTAGCCAGATAAGATACAATAGGTACTGAATTTACTGGACTACAGGAAGAAATTTTAAGATGCGGGATTCATGAGAGAAAGTGAAAATATGAAACTGAGGTACAGGGCATTTTTATCATCTCTTGTCTGTTACTGTAATAGCATCCACTCTTGTCTCTTCCAATCCATCTGCCACATTGCAGCCTGATGATCTTAAAATGCAAATCTGATCACAATTCTCACATAAAATTGGTCAAAGTGTTCTTCTTGAACCTATAATGCAAATTCCTATGTGACCTGAAAGGAGGGGTCTATGCTTATTTTGTCCTCTTTTATCTACACCTGATGCCAAACACATGGTAGGAACTTCCATAAATATTTGTTGAATAAATAATGAATAAAGGAGTGAATGAGTGAATGAACAAAAGAGTGAAAAATATGAATTGGCACCTGCGCTGGCCCTTAAAGAAAAGAAAGCAGGCTGGAACAAGGGCTGGAAAGGGGGGGTCAAGAGTACTTTAAATCTCAGAGTTCATGGTATGATGGGCACCAAGAGGGCACTGAATAGTTCAGTAACTGACAGTGATGAACAATCCTGCTGCTTTCAGAGCCAAGGGACTTGTGTGCAAGACCCAGGAACAAACTCTATTATCTTGTAGATATATTTTCACATCGGAAGCTCATTTCCCCTCATTAGATTCCATGCCTGACTCCTTCCTTTACCTATTCATTCCTTTTAGTTTGTCGGTTTGACCACTTACAGCAGGTATAAGCAAGGGTTTGGGGTTCATTGGAGCAGAAGAAGGGATAAATAGTGCTTCCTGTTCATAATGCCTCTCTTATCTGGGGAGATCCCCTAGGAAAAGTGGGGCAAACCAATTCAGAATTGTCAGAAGCCTGTATTAGCCAGATATAGATACCTTTTACCAGGCATCCTGCTGAGTCCTGTGCATTCATCATCCAGAGACAGCCCGATTGCTGAGAACATGGAATGAAGATTCAGATGCTGTGGGTTCCCTCCTGGGTCTGCACTTATCAGCTAGGTGACACTGAACTTGTTCATTAACCTCATGCGCCTACTTTACCTTACTTATAAAATACGGATAATACTAGCACCCGTCTCATAAATAGGACTGAATGAGTTAACGTATGTAAAGTTCTTAGAACAGTTCTTGGTTCATAAGTGACACATAAGTGTTAGATGCTGCTGCTGGTGGTAGTGGTGGAGGTGGAACCGCTACTACTATTACTACTACTACTTCTCACTTAACCTTCTTTAAAAAAGAAAAAACTATAAGGAAGGATTTGATATTTCTCAGAAAACCAAGAATTGAAGATTTTAACTCATTAGCCTAAAGTAACACAGCTACTAAGTGGCTTGGGCACAACAAAACTCAAATCACTCTGACCCCAAATCCCATGCCTACATATGGTCAAAGATTTCATTATTTCAAATGTTAAGATTAATGGAACCAGAACTGCAAAGGGAATTAGGAGCTGACAAGATGAATGAATGAATGAATGAATGAATGAATCATTCCCAATCCACTATGATGCTGTCATTGATGTAGTCCATACGTGCAACTGTCAGTCCAACCAACCAGCCTCATTTTTTTTTATATCTGCAAAATGAGGGCAAGTAATCCATAAACTATATCAAGGCAGTGAGCACACAACTGAACTACCACTCTGAATCAATTTATACTTACAAAAATACCATACAGAGGAACCACACAGCAAAACTCTTTTACTGCTAATTGCTATAGAAGAAAAAAGTTAAGGGGGAAAGAAAAAGGATGAAAAACTCCACTGGACTATAAGTTCGAAGAGGTGAAAACCAATCTATCTTGCTTACAAGTACAGTGGCTGGTACCCATACCAGCCACTGTGATGCATAAGCACAGTGCCTGGTATACATATGTGAACTAGGCTGACAAGTTCTTGCCTGTTTTAGTCCGTTTTGTGTTGCGATAACAGAAATACCTGAGACTGGGTAATTTATAAAGGAAAGAGTTTTATTTGGCTTACAATTCTGGGACAGCTGCATCTGGCACGGGCCTCAGGCTGCTTCTACACATGGCAGAAAAGTGGCAGGCAGCCGGTGGATACAAGCAGATCACATAGCAAGAGAGGAAGCAAGAGAGAGAGAGAGAGGAGGTGCCAGGGTCCTTTAAACAATTAGCTCTCACAGGAACTAATAGAGCAAGAACTCACTCATTAATCCCTCCTCCCCCAGGGAGAG
>NW_007745622.1:14227-14541 GCF_000696425.1 Galeopterus variegatus
AACAAGCAAATGAGAAGGAAAGTGGCTCATCGATATTAGCTGGGGCTTTGGCCCCAAGCTGTGATGCTACTAAATTAATCTTGACTACATGGGCTGTTTCTTCTTTCCTGGCCATGTAGGCCTAAATAATTTCAGAACAAAGTGGGCTCCTTTGTTTATTTCACCACCACTACCATCTGTGCCATCAGACATGGAAGCGCCAGTCTCAAATACTACCACCATGATGAAAGGAAAGACGTATTTAATAATACTTACCAATTCCTAGAACATATTTATTCCGGGATGTGCATGGCAAAGTGCAGGCGGAAAAAGAG
>NW_007745623.1:0-14540 GCF_000696425.1 Galeopterus variegatus
ATCTCATTTAGTTTCCTTAGAATTGTCACTTGAAATTCCTTGTCAGACATTTCAAGGGCTTCTTGTTCTACAGGATGTAGAGCTTGAGAGTTATTACCCTTTGGTGGTGTACTTTCTTGATTTTTCATATTTCTGGTATCTTTCCTTTGAAGTTTAGTCATTGTGGCCGGGGATTTCATGGTCCACTGGTTCGATACTATTATCTGACTAGGATGCTGCTGGGGCTGCCAATTTGGCACGGCTGCCCCAGTGTCTGCTTGGTCACCCCCTGGCACCTCAGGCGCGTGGTCGCCTCGGGTCTTGGGCCTCTCCAGTTGGTGCATACTAGGCCAGGCTTCAGATGGGGTCTGCCAGTAATGAGGCCTTCCTGCTAGGATTTGCACTGGTGCCACAGGGTCCATGGTCTCCATGAGACTTGGGCCTCTCCGGGGGAGTGCCTGTCTGGTCAGCACGCACTTGGACAGGCTGGGGATGGGGTCCGGCGGCCATGAAGCCTATCCGCTCAGTCATGCTCTGGCACCCTGCGGCGCATGGTCTCTGTGGATCTTGGGCCTCTCCGGCAGGGTGCCTCTCTGGTTGGTGCACACGTGGCTGAGCTGGGGATGGGGTCTGGTGGCAGTGAGGCCTATCTGCTCGGTCATGCACTGGTGCCACGGGGTGTGTGGTCTCCATGGATTTTGGGCCTCTCTGGTCAGTGCACACTCAGCCAGGCTGCGGATGGGTTCTGGTGGCAGTGAGACCTACCTGCTTGCTCATGTGCTGGCACTGCGGGACACATGGTCTCCGCAGGACTCGGGCCACTCCAGTGGGGCGCCTCTCTGGTCAGCACGCACTTGCCAGGCTGGGGCCAAAATATCTATAACTTAACTTTTAATGCTGCTGAAAATTATTCTTAAATTTTTCCAAAAAATTTGATCTGATATTTTTCTAATTATCCATATCAAGAATAAACTAATGTTTTTTAATTTGCCCAATTTAAGGTAAAACAATTAAACTTCCCCCCTTTTTACTTTTCATTGGTCTATCTCATTTTTCTATTTCTTGAGTCAGTTTTGGTGGTGTGTGTCTTTCTAGGAATTTGTCTGTTTCATCTAGGTTGTCTAATTTGTTGGCATACACTTGTTCATATTTTGCCCTTATAATCTTTTTTGTTTCTCTAATGTTAGTCGTTCCATAGCAGCCTTCTTCACTCCAAATTTTAGCAATCTGCATTCTCTCTCTCTATCTTGTTAGTCTAGCTGCAGTTTGATAAATTTTGTTGATCTTTAAAAAAAAACAGTATTTGATTTTATTGCTTTTCTCTTTTGTCTATCTTTATTATTTTTTTCCTTCTGTTTCCTTAGAGTTTAGCTTGTTCTTTTTTTCCCCTATTGTCTTAAGATACAAGATTGGGTTAGTGATTTGAAATTGTTTCTTCTTTATTTTAATATAGGCATTTACAGCCATGAATTTCCCTCTAAGCACTGCATCCTAAGCATTTTGATACATAGTGTTTTCATTGTTATTCATCTCAAAGTATGTTCTAGTTTTCCTTGGGATTTCTTCTTTGACCCATTTGTTACTTAGGAGTAAATGTCCCAGTATTCCTTCTTTATTGATTCCTACTTTTATTCCATTATTGTCATATAAATACTTTGTATTATTTCAGTCCTTTGAAATTTATTGAAACTTGTTTTATGGCTTAACATGCGTTCTGTCATGGAAAATTTTCTACATACACTTGAGAATAATGTGTATTTTTCTGTTGTTGAATGAATTATTTTATATATGTTTTGTTCAGTCTGGTTGGTTTGTAGTGTTGTTCAGGTAGTCTAGTTCTTGATGTTCTATGTAATTGTTCTGTTTATTATTATATTTGGGTATTGAAATCTTAAACTATTATTATTGATTTGTATATGGCTTCCTTCAATTCTGTCAGTTCTTGCTTTATATATTTTGAGGTTCTTTTAAGTACATATATTTTTATTTTTATTTTCTTGATGGGTTGACCCTTTTTATTATTAAAAAATGTCCTTCTTTGTTTTTATTAATAATTATTGTCTCAAGGTTTATTTAGTCAGATACTAGCATATCTACTTCAGCTCTCTTTTGATTCCTGTTTACATGGTGTGTCTTTTTTCCATTTTTTTGACTTTCAACATATTCATGTCTTCAATCTAAAGTGTTGTATACAGCATATAGTTGAGGTTTTTTAAATCCATTCTGTCAGTCTCCGCCTTTTGGTTAGGATGTTTCATCCCCTTATAGAAAAGGATAAGATAGGATTTACATCTACCATTTTACTCTTTGGTTTCAGGATGTATATGTTTTATGTCATTTTGTTCCTCTATTCCTCTATTTCTGTCTTCTTTTGTGTTAACTATTTATTTTAAACTCTTTGTCTTTCTTTAATGATATATATATATATATTATATATATATATATCTGTGTATCTGTATGTATATATAAGTGTGTGTGTGTATACATATATATATATATATATATATATATTTGAGGGCTTTTTGTTGGTAGTTGCCCTGGGGATTACAATTAACATTTTAATTTATAACAATCTAGTGCAAAATAGTACCAATTTGATTTCAATAATATACAAAAACTTTGTTCCTACATACTTCTGTTCTCTCTCTCCCTTTTGTGCTATTATTGTCATACAAATTACATCTTTATACAATTTGTGCCCATCAACAGATTTATAATTATTGCTTTATGCAGTTTGCTTTCAAATCAGATAGTATAAAGTTACAACAAAAAATATATTTATACTGTCTTTTATACTTATCTATGCTGTTACCTTTACTGGTGTTCTTTGTATCTTCATCTGGAATTTTGAATTACTATATACTGTCCTTTCAGTCTGAAGGACTACCTTTACTATTTCTTTAAGGCAGGTTTGCTAGCAACAAATTTAATCTGGGTATGTCTTGTTTTTTCCTTCATTTTTGAATGATAGTTTTGCTGAATTCAGAATTCTGGGCTGACAATCTTGTTCTTTCAGCACTTTGCATTTGTTATCCCATTGTCTTCTGTTCTCCATGGCTTCTGATAAGAGGTCAGCTGTTAGTCTTATTGAGCATTTCTTGTACCTATGAGTCACTTTCCTTTTGCTGCTTTCAAGATTCTTTGTTTTTGGCTCTCATAGTTTGATTATGATGCTCCTAGCTGTTGGTCCATCTTACTTGGAATTTGTTGAGCTTCCTGCATGTGTAGATGTTAATGTTTTCAATCACATTTGGTAAGGTTTTGGCCATTATTTCTACAAATAATTCTTTCCCTTTATCTCTCTCCACTCCTTCTGGAATTCCTATTATGCATATGTTGGTGTTGTGTCCCACTGGTTTTTGAGGGTATGTTCATTTTCCCCATGTTTCTCAGAATACATAATCTTAAATTAATCTATCTTTAAGTTTTCAAATTCTTTTTTCTGCCTTCCCAAATATTCTGTCGAATACTCTTGTGAGTATTTAATTTATTATACTTTTCAGCTCCAGAATTTCTGTGTAGTTCTTTTTTTATAATTTCTCTTTATTGATATTCTCTATTTGGTGAGATGCCATTCCCATATTTTTTTATAGTTCTTTGGATGCTATTTTCTTTAGATCTTTTAACATATTTAAAATAGCAGTTTTACAACTCAAAATGGATTAAAGACTTTAATGTAAGATCTGAAACTACAAAACTACTCGAAGAAAACATAGGGGAAATATTCCAAGACATTGGTGTGTGCAAAAGTATTATGGAAAAGTCCTTAAAGCACAAGTAACAAAAGCAAAAATAGACATATGGGATTACATCAAATTAAAAAGCTTCTTCACAGCAAAGGAAACAATCAACAGAGTGAAGAGGCAGAATGAGAAAAAATATTTGCAAACTATTTATCTGACAATGAATTAATATCCATAATATATAAGGAACTTAACTCAACAGTGAGAAAACAAATAATCCAATTAAAAATGTGTAAATGACCTGAATAGACTTTTCTTAAAAGAGGACATACAAATGGTCAACAGGTATATGAAAAATGTTCAACATCACTAATCATCAGGGAAATGCAAATCAAAACCACAATGAGATATCATCTCACCCCAGTTAGAACAGCTAGTCTAAAAAGATGAAAAATAACAAATGCTGGTGAGGATGCACAGAAAAGGGAACTGTCATACACTGTTGGTGGGAATGTAAATTAGTACAGGCATTATGGAAAACAGTATAGAAATTCCTCAAAAAACTAAAAATAGAACCACCATATGATCCAGCAATCACACTGCTGGATATTTATACAAAGGAAAGACAATTAGCATAGTGAAGAGGTATCTGCAGGCCTTTGTTTTTGGCAGCACTGATCATAATAATCAAGATATGGATTCAACTTATGTGCATTTCGACAGATGAATAGATAAAGAAAAGTGGTATATATATACAATGGAGTACTATCCAACCATGAAAAAAAGTGAAATCTTGTCATTTGTGGCAACATGGATGATCCTGGAAGACTCTGTGTTACATGAAATAAGTCAGGCACAGAAAGATAAATACTGCATGTTCTCACTCATATGTGAAAGCTAAAAGAAAAAAAAAGTTGAGCTTCTAGAAGTAGAGAGTAGAATTGTGGTTACTGGAGGTTAGGAAGCGGAGGGGAGAGGGGAATAAGGAGAGGTTGGGTAATAGATACAAAATCACAGCTAGATAGGACAAATAAATTGTAGTGGTGTGCACTAGTGCTAAACATCTATATTTAACAATAATTTCTGGTATATTCTCAATCAGACAAGAGGAACTCGAATATTCTCATCATGAAGAAATGATAATTTTTTGCAGTGACAAATATGCTAATTATCCTGATTTGATCATCAAACATTGTATACATGTATTGAAATATAACTCTGTATGTGATAAATATGTACAATCAATGTGTGTTGATTTAAAAATTAGTCAATTAATTTAAAATAAAATAAAATAGCTTATTTAAAATCTTTTCATTTTCTAAATTTATTTTTTAATTGACACATAATGATTGTACATATTTATGGAGTACAGAGTTACATATTAATACATGTGTGAGGGTACTTCAAAAAGTTCATGGAAAGATTTGTATTATCTTTTAATTCTATTTTTCCATGAATTTTTTGAAGTACCTTCTTATACACTGAAATGATATGATTTAAAATTTTTATCTAGTAAGTCCAACATTTGGGCTTCCTCAAGGGCAATTTTATTTTATTACTTTTCCCTGGGTATTAGTGATACTGTCTTATTTCTTTGTATGTTTCAAATTATTTGTTGAAAAATAGACATTTTAAATTACAGTAACTCTGGAAATTAGATTTTTTTTCTCTTCCCAAGCTTTTGGGTTTTTTTTGCTCTTGCTTTTGTTATTGCCTCTGTGTTTAGTGAATCTTCTGAATTACTTTTTAAAAGTCTTTGTCTTTGTCTTATATGACCACTAAAGTCAGTACTTGTTTAGCATAGTGGTCAATTAATGGTTTGATAGAGATTTCTTAACTGCCCGGAACCAGTAAGTCTTCTACTCTTTGCCAGGTAACTATCTGTGTGTTGATGCATGCTTTCAACACTCAGCCAGGTAATTGACCACTCTGTCTTAACACTTTACTTTCTCCTTATGCAGAGCCCCAGTTTCGGTTAAAGGTGAGAGGTAGGGCCTTCTCAGCTTTTTCCTGAACATGCACACAGACCTGAGCATACAGTCAACCCTACATATACATGTGGCCTTCCTGATTCCCAGAAATATGTCTCAGCTTTTCAAAATCTTGTAAGCTTAGCAATATTCCAGACTTGACATCAGTGACTCCACTTTGGGTTGCTGACTCCATGTTGAACTGTTGATGAACTTTGAGACCCACAAAGGAATTAGGAGAACCAAGTTCTTTCACAAACATCTTACTCCCAACAGTGCACAGTATGAGGAGACTGACTTAATCTTTAAGGATACTCTGTATGTAGCTTTTCCTTGCACACTGATGCAAATGTCTCATGTTACTAATGATTAAAGACTTCTTTAACTAACCAATGAAGTAATATAATAAACAACTTATGTAATCTAAATAGATTTCCTATAAATGGAAACCCCCTTGCTCCTCTCGGTGGTACAGCCTCTGACTACTACCCATGTTGCAACCTCTATTCATGATTAAATGCTTCATTTTTGCCTCTGACCTGTTGTTTTTCTCTTTTTAGTGTTGGCATTCTCCTTGTACATCTCATTCCCAGGCTTTTCCTCTTAAGCTCTTTGGTTAGCCTGTTATTTGCCCCATGTTATCTACCACCTCAGGCAGCTGAGAAGTTAACCAATGGCTTCTAATTGTTTTCAACAAATTCCCAAAGGAAAACCCTGTTTGTACCAGGCAAGTTTCAAGTCAGGTCAAATAAATATAGCCTTGCAAGGTTTTTTAGTTTGCCACAAGGCAGGTCAAATAATGACAGCTATCTGGGAATGAAGTTTCAAAGGAGCTCCAGCCCTGATCTGCCCCAACAGTGGCGTCCAGACTGTTGGTTTTCAAAGCAGAGTTGGGGAAGTGGGGATAGGAATAGGGCAAGCTAAAATGCTATAAAACTCACTTTTCTTACTGAAATTCAGCCATTTTTCATGAATAAATGCTTCCCAGATTGATGCAATCCTTTGGTTAATTTCCAATGTTGTGAAAAGTCATTGCTGACCATTTTTGTCAGTGTTCTTATTGCTTTTATTGAGAAGAAATTTTTTAGAGGCCTTTCTTCCATTGTTTTCACTGGCATTCAGTAATATCCAGTAACTTCTCTGTAACACCAAGTGCTCCATCATCTACACCATGTAACTCTTTTTGATAATGTACATATTTAAACTTGCTACTTATGTTGAGTGAAATAAGCAAAGCACAGAAGAATAAATACTGCATGTGCTCACTCATACTGGGAGCGAAGAGAGAAAGAAGGAAGGAAAAAAAGACCACAATAGTGCAGTGGTCTTACAGAGGCAGGGAACATTCCTAGGGCTACAAAGTGCAGTAGGGGGGACTTTAACCTGAACTTTAACCACTACAATGGTTTTTTTAAAACAGCTTTACTGAGGTGTAACACTGTTTAAATGCCATAATTCCAAAGAAATTTTATGTTGTCACTTATTCCCAAAAGCTCATGTTTTTCACTCTTTTAAAATGTGAGAAGGAAACAAACATTTCATTATTTTAGATTACTTCAGCTGTGGAAAGAAAAACATAATAGCAAAAGCATAAGTTTTTAGGTTCTGGTAAAATCTAGGTTTGAGATTTTCACCATTTACTAGTTTTATGACATTCAGCAGCTTATTTAACACCACTGAGCCTTAGTGTCTTTATTTGTAAAATAACAACTGATAGTAACACCCTTGCTGATGGTTGTTGCAGGACCTTAAGCAGGAAGAATCATTGTGACCCTTTTAGAAAAATGGGTAAAGGTATAAACAAAAATTTCACAAAGAGCATATACAACATGAATAAATGTAAACTTCAGAAGTAATCAAAGAAATGCAAGTTAATTAATTTTAAGATGTGAGTATGTGAGTAGTAGGATGGGTAGAACCTTCTTAGAAAATATTTTAATAGTGGTTTTAAGTGGCTTCAAAAGACTGTTCATACCTTATAGCAATTCTATATCCAGTAATTGATCCTAAGAAGATAATCAGAAATACCTGCAAAAATTAGTGTACAATTATGTAACCACCAAAATCTAACTCATAGGGGATATGCTAATTACAGCTCAGTTTTAGGTTGGGAATATTTTGAAATGAATGCATGACACAGAAATGTATGCACAATTTGATATACACACAGAACCAAAGAATATGTAAAGAAATAGTCCAAATTAATATTAGTAAGTGGTAGGATTTGAATGATTTTGTAGATGTTTAATCTTTCTTTCCTATTTTCCAAATGTTTGAAAGTAAGCATGCATCACTTTTTACAAATAATAAAAGTATCTTAAAAGTTCTGAAGGGGGGATGAAAAACAACGGCTCTTATTTTGAGGCTTCTGTGTTACCATCTAATGGGGCTTAAGAGAATATATAGGAGCCTTTTTTATTTTATTGTATTTCCCAAGAGCACTGGGGCCATATTCATCCTTGGTTTCAGGATAATTAAACATGACATGTTGATACTTGATCAACATGTGATCACAAATATTCTTTTGATTTGAGCAAAATACTGGAAAATAAGACTGAGATTAAAACGAGGGGTGGCGGTACTTCCAAAATGGTGGTAAAATGAGTTTAGCAAATTCTCTCCCCAGAAAGTAATAGTAAAACTGGAACAATAACCATTTCAGGACTCTGGAAATCAACTCATACAACAAATTGAGAAGCATTTATTCAAAAAAAGTTACTGAACCTTGGGAAGAAGTTTATAAGCCTATGGCACTTTAGCCTGGGTCTCCTCCTTGCTCCACCTCTAAGCTCTGTCAATGCAATTGTGAAAACCAGTAGCTTTATTGCCAGTGGGGGCTGACTTGATTTGGAGTACAGTGTGGAAAAATTCCGCATTTCTGGGTATGTTGTAAACTTAGCAAATATTGGTGGCATACAAATAGGGAAGGCCAACATCACAGATGGCCAGAGGTTGAGATCCTAAGGCTAGGTGTTTGAGTGGAGGATGTCTGCAAACAGGCATGAGGGATCTTTTTGGAATGATGGGAATGCTGTACAACTAGATTTTGTTGATAGTTGCATAACTCCTTAAATGTACTAAAAATCTTTGAATTACACACTAAAAATAGTGAATTTTATGGCATGTAAATTATACTTCAATATAGCTGTTTTTAAAAGGGGGATCAAATGATATTCAGAGAAAAGTTCTAAAAGCACCAGTTATTAATTTAAAATAATATGTGTAAAATATGCATTGTAATGAATGTTAATTATAAAAAAATGAAAAAAAGGTTTTTTAATATGCATATTAAAGTGTCTTAGGCTCAGAATTTCTATTCTTCTCTACCAAGGGCAAAAGTATCCTCAATGAATTTAAACTTCAGTAGAAGGTATCCAGGAAAAACTAATGGAATAAAATTCCCCATGGTTATTGTGAGGCATTGGAATGAATGTATAAGGGAGGCCATGGAACCGTCTTCTATTGGCGTTTAAGTGTCAGTACACAGCCATACTGGCTATGTACCTAAACACCATTGCACATATTTATGGATGCTATTTTGCAGTGTCACTGTTTCCTTGTAACTATACCTAAAGTTATTTGGTAGTCTTACTGAAAATGTGCACTCAAATTTGGTAATTTTTAGAGCATGATAAGGAAAAATAAAAACCATATTGGCTTTAAGAACAAATGATTTTAATAAATGAATCCAGTCATCAGAAATCTGACATCAATTTTGCAAGTTCATTCTAACCTGAAATGAACATTCACAAATAGTTGTAAATGATACAGAAGAAAAGTGAATAGGTAATCTTAATAGATGAATTTATCTATACTCTTGGATGGTTGCTACTATTTACTGAAGTTCTTACTGAGGTTCCCATTGTGAAAAAAAAAAATTGTCAAAGATGAAGATATAAAAGTGAATTGCAAATTGAATTGAAAAGCAATTTTACTTTCAAGTGGTTTGCAAATGTAGATGTTAAATTTGAAATGAATGTCGTTAATGACCATAGCTGGGAGAGTTATACACCTGCTGATCATTAGATTATTATTATAAATGAGGTTGATTTTCCTTTTGACTACCCCATTTTTTCTCTACATGGTCTCATTACTTTTTCTATCACATTGCTGACCCATAGCTATGAGTGCTTGCTTATGGGTATAACTATATTAACTCATATATGGTTTTTAAAAATGCATCTTTAAGTACAAGAGGAGTAATGCTTGTCTTTTCCCTTTTTGTTAGGTCACAGGAGGTTTTAGATGGTGAAAATCTAGCCTGTATTACAAGTGAAGAGCTGTTTTACAAACAGCCTTCCTTACAGCAACTAAATTGTCCCCAAAAAAGCACATAAGCATAATGAAGCTTTTAAGTAGTCACACATATGCATTTATATTCTCTCTCATGAATGACTAATTTTAATTTTTTTAAAGTAGCAATTCAGCTTGCTTTCAGAACTATTTAAGCTTAGCACATGATTTTGTTTTTCCCCAAAACCAACTATTCTTGATTATGAGATAGGGAAGGTTTGCATATTTATCTTTGTAAAGACAGTAGCATAAGTCCTCATCACCATATGGGTGCCTTAGTCCTAATACCTCTGTCCTAAGTGGGGCACGTGATCATTTAGAAATCCTTCCAGACATCAGAGCCATAAAGGTTAGATTTAACTGAGAACTATTTTGTGCAAACCAAAACCTGACTTCCATGAAAATAAAGTTCATGCCGTTCACCTGTTGTGTAGTTCCTATGGCGCTTTACAGCCTAGTGACCTGCCTCTCTTAATAAATGTGTTGGATTACATTGAAAGATCCACTGTAGCAGAGGAACGAATCTTTCTTTTGACTTTTCACACAATTTTCTGTAGTATTCTGTCTGGAATACTCTTCTTCCAGAGATATGCACATGGTTCCTACCTTCATCTCATTCAGCTCTTAGCTCAAATGGTGTCTTCCGTGAGAGGGTTTTCCTGCCTACCTTTTCTAAAATAATACTTCCCATCCCTGTCACTCTCTGTCAACTTGCTATGCTTTATTTTTCTTCATACTCCTGATTAGGAGCCAAGATACTATATGTGAACTTGTTTATTTATTACTATCTTCCCTATCCAGAGCACATGCTTCATAAAGGTGGGGACTTTGTTTTATACATTGTGATATCCCCCCAGTATCTACTTTCATGCATGGCACTAAGTAGGTGCTCAAAATAGACAAGCAAATGTATAACTGTGGTGGGCTTTATAAAAGGCAGCTCAGCAGATATTTCCTAATTCACTATGTACCTATGAATTCTGTGAGAGTCCTTTGACAACCAGGATGTGGTCTCTGCCCTTGGGGAGCTTACTGGCTAGTAGAAGAAACAGATTGTAAATAACAGCCTACAATGACACCTACAGTTTTTTTTCTTTTTAACCAAGACTCTATGCACCAGGATAAAAGATGTCATGGCCTACATCCCCACCCATTTCCACTTTCCAGTATGGAGGCTGGGATATTGATAGAGGATTATGTGGCTGTATGAGCCATTCAAGTTTTAGTTATTAGAATAGTGCCCTATAACACCAAGGTCATGGGTTCTGATCCCTGTACAGGCCAGCTAAAAAAAAAAAAAAAAAAAAAGTTATTAAAATGGTAAAAGCTAAAAATCCACAGAGTTCACTAACCAATTCACAGCCACCGAAGTTGATAATGCTTAGAACTTAGGTAGTAGAGCTTTCTGTGTGCCAGGCACTGTTGTAAGCATTTTTCATGTATTCACTTATGCAATCCTTACATCAATCTTATAGGTACTATTATTTTCCATGTTTTACTGCCAAAGAAACTGAGGCACAAGAGGTTAAGTAACTTGACCAGGAGTATTACACAGCTAATAAGTGGTGGAGCCAGGATTTGAACCCAGGAAATCTGGCTTTTCAAAATTATTGCTCTTAACCATTATGGCTTATTTCTGCTCCTGTTGGTAATGATTAGTATGAAGTAATAACAATTTATTACTGAAAACGAAGAATAACATTACTTGAAAACTACAGCCAACTCAAGACAACACAGATAATGAATTTGTGATAAATTGTCCTTCCCCCAAATTTCAGAAATTATACCACCCTTGTGCTTGCACATGTGCACACTAGGAACTTTGCAAATTGCCAAGCCTTTCAGGGCAGTCAGACTTCTTTGTGGAAGTTAGAATGAGAGACTTCTTTAAACTCTAGAATGAGCTTTAGAATACCAAATTCTAGTAACCCTTTTAAACTCAATTAGAATGTTACTACTACCAAGTGGTAAAACTGAAATATAAGGGACTCCGTGTTATTCACCGATGAAATGAAAAGATTTGCATATTTGCATCAGTTTATGGCCCATAAAGTGGACTATAGTCACTGACCTAGAACACAAAGGGGTAATGAAAAAACTTGAGTAATAGAGGTCAAAAAACATGTGGTAAGTCAAAGAATAATTTGATTACTTTTAATCGGGATATCTGAGATGTTTCTAAGGAGGAGGTGGCATTTCAACTCAAACTGTGATGGATGACTGTAATTTTGGTTGGCATAGGAAGGAGAGAAGGGACTTTCCAAGGGAAATGCATAAGCAAAAGCTATGAAAATAAAAAAGGATGGAGTATGTTTAGATAGCCGCTGGTGTTGTCATTGTGGCAGCCCACTCTGGTGCCCTCTGTCATGTCCTCTGGACCCACCTCTGCTGTCAGCTGTGTGCTGGACAGTTTGGTGAAAGTGTACTCAGGTGCACCCCAGGGCCTCCTTGATGCTGTGGGAGCCCACTCTACCATGGACAAGCACAGTCTGGAAATATGGAGAGTTAAGAATCCCTGAGGCTACCCTTAACCAGTAGAGCCTGCAAGTCAGTGGGTATGTGCTCCCACCTCCCACCCTTCAGGCAGTCAGTTCTGTGAGGGGTTCTGTACATGTCTCTACAGATCCTGGTGCAATGGAGCCCCTGTGCCTGTAGCAGTGTTGTTGATAGTGCATCCTTGTGTTGGTTTTCCCTCCTTCGTTGTCTTCCTGCTCCCTCATTTATGCTTCATGGGATTACCTCTCAAACTACGGGCAACTACATTCTTATCTTAGACTCTCCTTGTGGAGATGCACTTCCTAAAGAGGCTGCACAACACAACCAAATACAGTAGTTCCCCCTTATCCATGGTTTCTCTTTCCAAGATTTCAGTTACCTTCAGTCAACCACAATCTGAGAACATACAATGGAAAATTCTAGAAATAAACAATTCTTAAGTTTTAAATTGCATGCTGTTCTGAGTAGTGTGATGAAATCTCATGGCCATCCCTCTCAGTCCCACCCAGGATATGAATCATCCCTTTGTCCAGTGCCTCCACCCTGTATACACTACCCACCTGTTTGTCACTTAGTAGCCACCTCACATCAACATGGCATCACATTGCCTATGCTCAAGTAACCCTTATTTTGCTTAATAACGAATGGTCCCAAAGTGCAAGAGTAGTGATGTTGGCATATTGTTATCATTGTTCTATTTTATTATTAGTTATTGTCATTAATCTCTTACTGTGCCTAATTTATAAATTAAACTTTATCATAGGTATGTATGTATAGAAAAAGACATAGTATATACAGGGTTCAGTGCTATCCATGGTTTCAGACATCCACTGGGGATCTTGGAACATACTCCCCACGGATAGGGGGACTACTGTATATGAGATAGCTCAAAGGACTGGATTCCAAATGGACTCATAAGAATCAGAGACCTTAGCCAGTAGCGAGTTTTATTAATGATTTAGAGAATACAAGTTGTGATGCACACATGAAGCAAAAGGAGTTCCAGGACTGCTCTTGCAGCTCTCCAGTCCTTTCTAAATGCACTTTGGCTCAGATTTAAAAGATGATTCTCCAAGCAATACTTGAGGGAGTACTGCTTACCCAAAGAGAGCTGTTTTGGCCATTTTATACATTTATAGATTATGTGACATTTTCCAGGGAGCCATGCCCCCATGAGCCCATGGATTCCAGGTTTGCTAACCATAAGCAATCCTAGACAGATCAGGTACATCCTGCAATAAACATTCCATTAAGAACATTTCCTATAATAAATACCATTAGTGTATTTGCCAGGAGGTCAGTCATGTTTACAAGGAGCTTTGGCTGGTCACCTTTATTTTCCAGAATGCCCTTTAGTAAAGTAAATGATTACAGGCCTGCTGCTCTCCCTTTCCTTCCTAGTAAGCATACAACCTTTTAAAAACACTGAGCCAGGCAACTACTATCCTCTGCAATTTTCAGATAGACTTGTAAGTAATTTATTATTATTCCTCTTGTCTTACCATTTTAGGCTTTAATAGATTTCCTGGCTCTGCCACTTACTAGCTATGAGACCATGAACAAGTTGCTTCATGTCTCTGAGCCTCTCGCTACATTGGTAAGATGTGAATGTTAATTTCTATTTCAGAGAGTTGTTGGAAGGAATAAATGAGACAACATTGGTGAAATGGAGAGCAGTTTCTGGCAGGTGATAGGGATTTAGATGTTGCTCTTCCATTTCTTGTGGTTTTTCTAACTATTTGTAATTACAGCCTCGATATCTTCCCTACTGAGATCTTCTTGGTATCTCATGTTAAAACTCCCAGCAGCCAGCCTTGGCTTTATTCTGCAATTCCACTCTTCCTCTCACACCAATTCTGATATTCACTTCTGGAGTCCCGTGTGCTAACCCCCTGGTTTCAGTCATGCATACTTTGTTACATGAGGCCTGACATGAGCATAGGGAAATGTGGTGAAAGGTGATACTGGAGTAGTGGATAAGGGTCAGAATTTGGGGGTCCTTGAATAACAAAGTAAGGAACTTGGATTTTGTTATGTAGATTGTAGGTAGGGTGTCAAAGAATAAACTGGAGCCAAGGGGTAACATTCAGTCTCCACTGCTGGTCCACGTGAAGAATGG
>NW_007745624.1:0-6461 GCF_000696425.1 Galeopterus variegatus
AACTGTACTGGCTTAACCAGATAGGAGGTTAATTTTTCTTACCTAGGGAGAAGGCTGGAGGGAAGTACCTCCATAATGTCATTGACGTTCCAAGCCCCTTTTATTATTCATTCCATTTCACTATCCTTAGAGGGCAGTTTTTATGCTTGTGCTTGTCGCCACATGGCAGCAAAATAGCTGCTTCATTGCTAGCCTCATATCTGTGCCCCAAGCAGGATGAAGCAGAAAAGGGCAGTGGTGTCTGTATCTGGAAACAAAAGCTTTCCCAGAAATCGCCAGTGGGTTTCTGCTTCTGTAGAAGCCAAGTGTCACGTGGACCTAGTGGCAAGGAGCCTGGCAAGGCAGACATTTTATCTGAACACACTGCTACCCTGAACAAAACCAATCTTCCTTTGCAAGAAAGTAGGGGAATGTTTGGGAAGGTAACCAGCCGAGTCTGACTTGTGTTTTAAAATATAGATTTTTTTTCCCTTTTTTTAACTTTTATTATTTTTGTTTATAGAATACAGAGTTGACTATCAGTATTTGTGTATAGAGTGCAATGATCAAATCAGTATCATTAGCGTGTTCATCATTATAAATCATTTTTACTTTTTATGTCCCTTACCCAGTTATTCTCTATCTCCCCTTTCCCACCTCCAGTAACTATAGGTCTGTTCTCTCCTTCTGAAAGTTCAATGTTTTATTGTGGTCTTTCTTTCTTTGTTTCTTTGCTCCCACTTATGAGTGAGAACATGCAGTACTTCTCTCTGTGCCTGGCTTGTTTCACTTAACATAATTTTCTCCAAGCTCATCCATGTTGCTGCAAATGGCAGAATTTCATTCTTTTTTATGGCTGAGTAGTAGTCCATGGTGTATATATACCATATTTTCCTTATCCAGTTATCTGTTGAAGGACATTTATGTTGGTTTCATGTCTTGGCTATTGTAAATAGAGCTGCAATGAACGTGGGAGTTTTATAGGTTTTATTATTATTTAGTATGTCAAGGCCACAGATGAGAGGAAAACATTGAAAATATAGTTGTTATGCTCACAGATCCCAAGAGGAGGGGACACACCATGCCACAGTAGCAGGTGGGGAGACATATGGGGAAGCACTGAGGTCAGTAAGGAGGCAAAGGGGTGGAAGGAAAATGTGGGCAAGAGACGTTACTGTGGTTTCCATGGGACAGGTGAGACTGGGTAAGCAGGTTTAGGATTGGCTGATTTGAATAATTTCTGTGGCTCTGGGCGTGGGGGCTGCCCCTCTTTTCCTGTTACCTCGCTGGCCTTTGAGTGATTAGGGCAGGTAGATAGTATGAGAGCTCAGGTGGTTGGGGATGTGGGCTGGACTGGTTTGTTTGCACATGAAAAGGCATATTTACCTAGTGATTAACTATTTCTAGGAATTGGCTAGTACTGGGAGGGGCAGTCCTTCCAGGATCAGCAAGGACCCCAGATGTCAAAGCATCAGAATACAGAAAATAGCGTACATGTTAATACAGCAAGGTATGTATCAGGAGCACAGAACCATGAGCCTCAGTTAAAAGCTGGGATGTTTTACACAAAAACAGTATGTGGCATTGGTTCTGAATTGTCACTTGATAACAAGGTGGGAGACTCCTCGTTTGTTTGAGTCTACATTTTAATCACAGAAAATTGAAGCAAGGGCTGGTTGGTTAGTTCAGCTGGTTACAGTGTGGAGTTGTAACACCAAGGTTAAGGGTTTGGATCCTAGTACCGTCCAGTTACCAAAAAAAAAAAAAAAAAAGAAAAGAAAATAGAAGCAAATCCACAAATACTCTCTTATTTTGTATGTGCCATACTTCTTTTAATGAATATATCAGGCTTTAAAATATACTAATTTAAAAATACTAAATTAGAAGTTATTCGTTCTTGTATATATATTGTGATTGCTTGAACTTGTGCTTAATTTTGGTCTTTGATGTTGCATAAGCAGATTCTTTTAGTAAGCTAGCACCATCTTGTGGGTAGCCACTAGAAATAAAAATGTGTGACCATAATATATGTGTATCCCTTTCTAAGAAAGTCCACTACATCTGACCAAAGTCACATCAATTGATCAGAGCAGAGTCCAGAAATATGTACGTATATATAGCATATGATTAAGGTAGACTTAAAATCATGGAGGAAAGGAGTAGATATATTAACAAATAAAAAATATGGAGGATAGGTAGCCAGCTCTTTGGGGAAGAAAGACCCTTACCTCATATTTTATGCCAAAATTAATTCCAGATGGATTAATATTTGAAATGGAAAATATGAAGCTAGTTCTGGAAAAGTCTTTCTAACCATGACTTCATAAACAGAAGTCATAAAGAAAAGGGTCTTGGGTTTAACAGTGCAGAAACTTAATACTCCTGGGTAACCAGCTATGATGGTTAATTTTATTTGTCAAGTTGGCTAAGATATGGTACTCAGTTGTTAGGTCAAACACTAGCTTAGATGTTTCTGTTTAGAGGGGATTAACATTTAAGTCAGTAGACTTTGAGTAAAGCAGACTGTCCTCTGTAATGTGAATGGGCTTCATCCAATCAGTTGAAGACCTCACTAGTATTAGGCCTCATGGCCAGCTTACGGCAATTGGACTTTCTCTGTGTCTCCCCTGACACACCCCAGACTTACATTCTTTGTGCTTAGTAATGTAAATTTGTTACCTTACTTTCTCTGAATCAGGGTGAGGCCTTACAGATAAGCTTTGACATTTTTTAGAAACACAACTTAAACCCAACTGTCCTTTTAAACCAGTGAGTTTTCTATTTTATCTGTCTCATTATTAACATTTTAAACAAAACATATAAAATCCTTACTGTTTCTGTTTATGTCTGCATATATATGTACATAAGTGTATGTTATATCTACATGTTCATGTCTATATGTGTGTTTGTATTGTCTGTATGGTACCAAATTGGCTTATGTGCATGCTCATTGAGTAGATAAGTATACTTTTCAAGTTCACATGACTTTAATTTTTTAAAATTGTTGGTAAAATAGATGTGTTTTCAGAATTTGATTTAAATCTTTTGCCTAGATTTCTTTTGGTCAACACGTTTTGTGGTATGTTTGATACTTGCTTAATTTGTTTAAGGATGAAAAGCTGTAAGAGAACTGGCTGCTGGTCTTCTCCCAAAGCCCTGCAAGTATCTTGTTGTTAGCTTGTCTTTGGTTTTAAGCTTCTACATTCTGGGCACTAAACAGAGGGCCATGGTGAGGTCAAAGGACATAATGTGTCCACAGCACATGGGTCACCAGCTGCAGGACAAAACTCAATATGTCTCCTTTTCTCAGCTCTGCCTCCCAGCCTTGCTGGGAGAGACAATAATTTTTGGATATTGTCTTTGTGAATGCTGCCCTCTGACTTGAGCTCCACCTGGCTCCCCTGGATTCCACATGGCCCAGAATGCCACATGGATACTTGGGACCCAGGATGGCTAGTGAAAGGGGACCTATGTCCAATATCACAATGGCCCTAGTTAACATTAGTTGATAAGGGTGTAGCTTGATATGAGTAAATTAAACTAATGTGAATGGGTTAAATGCTTATAAATGAGATCATCATAGTTTCAAAATTTCTTTTCAGTAATTTAAAATCTTAAAGTCATGTTATATTAATAAAATACAGAAACATTAGTTTTATACAAAGAAAACTAAATATATTTGGATTTGTTAAAATTAAAAACATGTGGGGCCGGCCCGGTGGCGCACTCGGTAGAGTGCGGCGCTTGGGAATGCGGCGGCGCTCCCGCCGAGGGTTCGGATCCCATATAGAGACCAGTCCGCTCACTGGTTGAGCGCGGTGTGGGCGCGACACCGAGGGTTGCAATCCCGTTACCGGTCACAAAAAAAGACAAAAAGGAAAAAAAAAACACGTCTCTTCAGAAATTAGAAATGGTTTTTATCCGTAAATATTAATATAAAACAATTCAAAATTCCTTAAGTTTTAGGCAAATAAGGCAAATTTAACATGATAGAGAAAAAATAAGTATGTAGGAAAAGAGGTGATATGAAGAAAGCTATGGATATGAAGATGTAGTTGTGGTTAGGAAGGCTAAAAAGAAAAAAAAATTTTTGTGTGAGAAAGCATCTGGTCCAGTGTATTTTTGTCCTAGAGTAAAATGACTGGCTATTTAGGAAGGAGGAAGTATAGGACAAAAACAGAAAGTCTGAGTAATTCGTGATAATGGTTTGTATGGGTAAATTTATGCTTAGGAAACTTAATTCCATGTTTTATCAAGATAATTTCTTGAGCTCTCTGCCTTTAAAATCCTTTGTCACTTTGGCTTTATTTTTATAGTGATTTGTGATCTTATTCAACTAAGTATTTTAAGCCTTTGTTATTAGACAAACTTTCCAAAACCAAATTCTAAAAACACAACCTTTTGACATGAACTAACTTTGAAAGGTTCCAAGGGCCCTGGAGCTTCTCAAAGGATTTATTTATAAGAGATGTATCAAAACCAATTGGCTTATTTGATAAGTTAGACTATATGGGAAGCATTGTCCAAACAAGAAATAATGTTTGACCTTCTGTGGTTATACTGGTATGAATATGTGTTCCAAAATAGTGTAAGGTTCTTAGAAATCCATCTCTTGATGTTAAATACTATCAGTCATAATCTTGGTTCAATTATAATTTTAAAGTGTTATGTCCTAAACTAACAGATACAGTTTATTCTAATGAAAATACTAATGGGTTTATAAAATTACTAACCAAGGTCAAAAGAACAAAAGTTAATTACATAAAACTGAATTAACTGATAAAAAATTATTAGTTTTCATAATTTCTTTATTTTGAAACATTGCTGGTTCTTTTTCAACAATTAAAACATTTACTTTTCTCTTTACCTGATCCCTCTAGGATTTTAAAACTATCAATGAGTGTTGTTATTTATGGCAATATAGCTATTTACATGAGTTCAATAGGGATCAATTCTTCTTGTAACAAGATACAATTATTATTATTTATTTATTTATTTATTGTCTTTTTCGTGACCGGTAAGGGGATCACAACCCTTGGTGTGGTGTCGCCCGCACCGCACTCAGCCAGTGAGCGCACTGGCCAGTCCCATATAGGATCCAAACCCACGGCGGGAGCATCGCTGCGCTCCCAGCGCTGCACTGTCCCGAATGCGCCACGGGGCTGGCCCACAAGATACAATTAGAAACGCTTGTTATTTTACCAAGGCTTTGATTGGAATGTTGTGTTTTCAGATATGACCAAACTGCCCTGCCACCGCCTGTCCCAGCCATTGCTCCTCCCCACCCTTCCCCAACACCTTCTCTTCCTTTCACCTGCTCTTGTGGACTGTCACCTTTCCTTTCACTAAGTCTGGACTGCAGCCCAAACCCATGCAGACACCACGCACACTCAGGACCTGACTCAGTATCCTCTGCGTCCTGTGGCCATCCCATGTGCTGACCTAAACTGGAACTATCAACTAAAATCTCCAAGAGAGGTCACATGATCACATGTCTCATAGAAGGGATGAAAAAGTCTTCTTTAAAAGCAGTCAATTATCGGGCTGGCCCGGTGGCGCACTGGAGAGTGCACCACTTGGGAGCGTGGTGGCGCTCCCGCCGAGGGTTTGGATCCCATGTGGAGACCGGTTCCCGCTCACTGGCTGAGTGCAGTGCAGGCGCAACACCGAGGGTTGCGATCCCGTTGCCGGTCAGTAAAAAAGACAAAAAAGGGAAAAAAAAAAAAAAAAAAGCAGTCAATTATAACAAAATCAAGGAAGTTACTCAGGAACCTAATGAAAACCCTGCATCTTTTATGTCGTGCCTCACCGAGGTTGTAATAGAATAGAATATAACGCTTAGCCCCAAAACACAGAGGAAGAATCTAAAACCCCCAAAGTAAACCATGACCAAATCAAATACCAGTTACTGGCTACTGCTATCCGGGAAAATCAAAAACCATGAACGCCTCAAGGCAAAGCTCAGGGTAAGCCTCCATTGCTCCCCCAGGTAACTGCTTCAAGTGTGGCAAACCAGGGCACTGGGCAAGTATCTGCCCAAACCTGAAGCCCCACCAGGGCCGTGTCCCCTGTGTGGTGAGAAGGGGCGTTGGAGAATCAACTGTAGTAAAAGGGTCTCCAGTCCCTCCAAACACCCCTACTGAGCCTGGCTTGGAGCTATCTGACCTGCTGGGACAAGCTGCTGAAGACTGTGACTGATGGGGCCCGAGGCTTACAATCCCTGCTGCCATGCCTGCCTGTCACTGTTTCTGAATCCCTGGTAACAATGACAGTAACAGGTAAGCTCATTTTTTTCTTACTAGATATGGGGACCACACACATTCAGTGCTTCCGGAATATTCACGCCAACTTTCTTTCTTTTTTTTTTTATATAGGGATCCAAACCTGTGGCCTTGGTGTTATCAGCACCGCACTGTCCCGAGTGAGCCACGGGCCAGCTTCAGGCCAACTTTTTGATTCCTCCATTTCTTTTTTTTTTTTTT
>NW_007745624.1:6942-8812 GCF_000696425.1 Galeopterus variegatus
GGACCGGCAATGGGATCGCAACCCTCGGTGTTGTGCCCGCACCTCGCTCAGCCAGTGAGCGGCCGGTCTGTATGTGGGATCCAAACCTTCGGCGGGAGCGCCGCCACGCTCCCAAGTGGCGCACTGTAGCAGTGCGCCACCGGGCCGGCCCCTGATTCCTCCATTTCTGTTGTAGGGGTGGGAGGAATTCCATGCAAGCCAGAGGTCACCTCCCCGCTACGTTGTTTTCTTTGTGAAGTATCTATCACTCACCAGTTTATGGCCATTCCACATCGCCCTACTCCTATTTTGGAAAGGGACATCTTCACCAAGTTCCAGGCATCCATGTACTTTACTTCAAAGCCACCTGAACTTCTTCTACTCTTGTGCCACCCAGACTTGCCTCTCCCTGTAACCCCATACGCCCTGATATAGTTAACCCCAAGGTCTGAGCTATCACTACTGCTTCTGTGGCTAAACACAACCCCCCACACTACAAATACAAGTTGAAAACCTTTCCACGTTCCCTCACCAAGCCCAATATCCAGTCAGTAAAGAGGGACTCGAGAGACTCAAGCCAGTTATTCAACCACCACTCTGGGCCAGTCTATTAAAAGGATCCCATCCTCCCCAAATATGTCACCCCCTTCTGGTAGACACTGGCCCAGGCCTTAGTCCCTTCGAGCGCATGTATGGAAGGCCTTTTCTGTTGGCTAACTTCCCTTATAACCCTCACCCCTTGGGAGACTATTTACCTGCCTTAAACTACACCTGGCTACTTCTGCACAAATATACTAACACCCACCTACCTAAACCCCATCCCAATCCCTTTCCATCTCTTGACATTGAGCTGGGGGACTGTGTTCTCTCTCCTAAAAGACTCAAATCCAAAACTTCTTCAACCTAAGTGGACAGACCCACATGAGGTACTTCTGACTACCCCACCATGGCAAAATTATTGGGCATACGTGCTTGGGTTCATTTTTTCCAGGTTAAAGAAGGTACCGGGCTTCAATTCAAAACTCTCAGGACATCCTGAGAAACATCACTCCCAGCTTCTCACGCCCACCTCTGTCAGGCTGACAAGGATGCCTGAGGAACCTCTGGAGGAGTCAGAATCCAGAACCACAGAGGCCTGATGACTGCAGCCAACACACACCCAACCACGAGCTGCCCCCGGCTGATGTCTAGGTCAGCTGCAGGGGATTTTTATGACCTCATTCTAACTCTCCTTACAAACACACCCCGAATTCTAGTCTCCATGGATACACTTCTATCTTTTCTTTGGGACTGCTACCTACAAGGAGACTTCAGGGACTTCTCACTCACTCAGATAACCCAATGGCTGAAAGTGGACGATGAATCATCCCTATCATGTTCTTTTTCAATCAGGAAAAGGCCACAAACCTAAAAACTCTGCCAAGTGGATGGTGTAAGGGCCCATGGCTATTACCTACTTTGCTCCCCATCCTAATTCCCTCTGTAATAATCTTCCTTCTGCTATTCACAGGACCTATACTTCTGCAGCGATTCTCCCGGTTCCTCCACAGTGACTCATGTGCGGGCAACTGAAATTCTGATGATGAGAGACACCCGTTCCGTCTCCTCCAGCCTCAAGGACCATGACATGGAAAACCCCCTGATCATTGGCCCCTCATTGCCCCTTTTGTCAGCAGGAAGAAGTTAGAGAAGACGGACCTTCACCCGTATACCTGGTCTGGGGGTCTCTCTAATAACAACAACTCCCTTTTCTTCTTTTTCACCAAACACAAAAGGGAGAAATATTAAGCCTCTGGCCAAGGAGTCAAAGATGGCGACGGGTCTGGAGCAGCCGTGCCAGGAGACAGCGCGATCCTGAGAGGTGTGCGTGGTGATACCAGAGTATTAATTG
>NW_007745624.1:11633-14537 GCF_000696425.1 Galeopterus variegatus
AACCAAGAAGATATAGAAAACCTGAACAGGCCATTCAAAATAAAGGAGATTGAAGCTGTCATCAGAAAGCCCCCAACAAAGAAAAGCCCTGGACCCGATGGATTCACAGCAGAATTTTACCAAACAATCAAAGAGGAAATGAAACCGATTCTTCACAAACTATTCCAAAAGATTGAAACAGAAGCAAATCTTCCAGACTCATTCTATGAAGCAAACATCATCCTGATACCAAAACCAGGTAAAGATATAACCAAGAAAGAAAACTACAGGCCGATATCCTTGATGAATATAGATGCAAAAATCCTCAATAAAATATTAGCAAACAGAATACAACAACACATATGCAAGATCATTCATCACGATCAAGTGGGATTCATCCCAGGGAAGCAAGGTTGGTTCAACATACGCAAATCAATAAATGTGATCCACCATATTAATAAAACCAAACACAAGGACCATATGATCATCTCTATTGACGCCGAAAAAGCATTCGATAAAATCTAACACTCATTCTTGACAAAGACCCTTTATAAATTAGGTATAGACGGAAAATATCTCAACATAATTAAAGCCATATACAATAAACCCACGGCCAATATCATCCTGAATGGGGAAAAACTGAAAGCTTTTCCTTTAAGAACAGGAACCAGACAAGGATGCCCACTCTCACCACTCCTATTCAACATAGTTTTGGAAGTATTAGCCAGAGCAATCAGAGAAGAGAAGGAAATAAAGGGCATTCAGATTGGAAAGGAGGAAGTCAAACTGTCCCTGTTTGCAGACGATATGATCCTATATATCGAACAGCCCAAATCATCTATTAAAAAACTCTTAGAGGTGATAAAAGAGTTCAGCACAGTAGCAGGATACAAAATCAACACACAAAAATCAGTAGCATTTCTTTTCACCAATAGTGAACAAGCAGAAAGAGAAATCAAGAAAGCCTGCCCATTTACAATAGCCACCAAAAAAATAAAATACTTAGGAATTGAACTAACTAAGGATGTGAAAAATCTCTATAATGAGAACTATAAACCACTCCTGAGAGAAATTAGAGAGGATACAAGAAGATGGAAAGACATCCCATGCTCCTGGATTGGAAGAATCAATATAGTGAAAATGACTATACTACCCAAAGTGATATACAAATTTAATGCAATCCCCATCAAAATTCCTATGACATTTCTCACAGAAATGGAAAGAACTATACAGTTATTTATCTGGAATAACAAAAGACCACGAATAGCCAAAGCAACGCTGAGCAAAAAAAATAAAGCTGGAGGTATTACTCTACCTGACTTTAAACTATACTACAAAGCTATAATAACCAAAACAGCATGGTATTGGTATAATAACAGAGACTCTGATCAATGGAATAGAATAGAGCACCCTGAAATCAACCCACGCACTTACTGCCATTTGATCTTCGACAAAGGCATTAAGTCTATTCACTGGGGTCGGGACTCCCTCTTCAGCAAAGGGTGCTGGGATAACTGGTTATCCATTTGCAGGAGATTGAAACTAGACCCACATCTCTCACCATTTACTAAAATCAACTCAAAATGGATTAAGGATTTAAATATACACCCTGAAACAATAAAACTTATTAAAGAAAATATAGGAGAAACCCTTCAGCAAATAGGGCTGGGCACAGACTTCATGAATATGACCCCAAAAGCATGGGCAACCAAAGGAAAAATAAACAAATGGGACTATATCAAACTGAAAAGTTTCTGCACAGCAAAAGAAACAATTAACAGAGCTAAAAGACAGCCAACAGAGTGGGAGAAAATATTTGCAAAATACATGTCTGACAAAGGACTAATATCCAGAATATATAAAGAACTCAAACAACTTTACAAGAAAAAAACAAGCAACCCAATTAAAAAATGGGCAAAAGAGCTAAGTAGGCATTTCTCTAAAGAAGATATGCAAATGGCCAACAGTCATATGAAAAAATGCTCAACATCACTCAGCATCCGGGAAATGCAAATCAAAACCACACTGAGATACCATCTCACCCCAGTTAGGATGGCCAAAATCCAAAAGATGCTGAAAGATAAATGCTGGTGTGGTTGCGGAGAAAAAGGAACTCTCTTACATTGTTGGTGGGAATGCATAATGGTGCAACCCCTATGGAAAATGGTTTGGAGGTTCCTCAAACAGTTGCAGATAGATCTACCATATGACCCAGCTATCCCACTGCTGGGAATATATCCAAAGGAATGGAAATCATCAAGTCGAAGGTTTACTTGTTTCCCAATGTTCATTGCAGCACTCTTCACAATAGCCAAGAGCTGGAATCAGCCCAAATGTCCATCATCGGATGAGTGGATACGGAAAATGTGGTATATCTACACAATGGAATACTACTCAGCTGTAAAAATGAATGAAATACTGCCATTTGCAACAACATGGATGGACCTTGAAAGAATAATATTAAGTGAAACGAGTCAGGCAGTGAAAAAGAAATACCACATGATTTCACTTATTGGAGGGAGCTAAAGGTGAATGAATCAATTCACACACATACATACACACACTCACACACACACAGAGACACACAGAACAAACAAACAAACAAACAAACAAAAACTGGGGGGGGAGAGGAAGATATAACAACCACAATTTATTTTTTGTGAAGTTCTTACAACAAGCAAATGGAGGGGACACACTTGGGTGGGAGGGGGAAGAGGGAGGAGGGAGGGAGGTTTCGGTGATGGGACATAATAATCAACTACATTGTATATTGACAAATAAAAATTCAAAAAAAAAAAAAAAGGAAAAGGAGAGTGTCTTTCTCTGCTCTGCTCTCTCTGCTTACATCATCTTGCAAAGTGAGACCCCTGGGTCACTGTCACCACCACCAGATGGACTTTGACTTCACAGCCTCAGGAACTGTGA
>NW_007745625.1:0-8437 GCF_000696425.1 Galeopterus variegatus
CCCCCACCACACACACACTGTCATTGGCCATTTAATTCAATACCATATATATTGCCAACACGTTACTGAACCCCCTATGGTCTCTGCCAACAAATTTAAAAAAGAATAGCAAAAGAAAGGTAATAAGCATTCAGAATATTATTATAAAGGTAGTGAAGAAGTTCTGATTTCTTCTTTTTTTTGGCAGGGGTGAGGGTAACTGGCTGGTATGGGGATGTGAATTCTTGACCTTGGTATTGTCAGCACCACACTCTCCCAAGTGAGCTAGCTGGCTAGCCCCAAAATGTACTGATTTCTATAGTAAATATGCAGTAGTAGTCTTGAATGAACCAAGATCTAAGTACAATCCCAAGATACAGAGATTTGTCTTTAAAAACAGTGTACTTTAATCAAATTGAATCTGGAGGGCTTCTGACATTATTATTAAAATAAGCAGAAAGAGCAACAATCATTAAAAGAATTATACCAAGTGAGTACACTAAACTCCATACTAGTAGAATTGGTAGACCGTGTTTATTGCTATAGCATTTTATACACAGTTTGTGGCAAAATAAGCAGAAAGAGCAACAATCATTAAAAGAATTATACCAAGTGAGTACACTAAATTCCATACTAGTAGAATTGGTAGACCGTGTTTATTGCTATAGCATTTTATACACAGTTTGTGGTGAATGACCACTGAACTGACCTGAGACCTAGCTGCACACATAAGCTGTACAGAAGGGGAAAATGCAGCTCCTTAAGTCAACATCTCAATAATTAGTACATCTAGAGGCAAAAACCAAAACATTACCCTTATAACTTCTTTAAACTGAAACACAGGTCTACTTAGCACAAGCCCAGTAATTCTCAGCCTTTGGAATTGTGCTCCCGACTCCCTGGATCTAAGTTTCTACTTCTTGTCTTTCCAGTCCCATCGAAAATGATTAAAAAACAGCACACAGCTATTTGAGTGGATTACCTCCGTCTTCATTTATCCAGTAAAGAAAAAGATTCATAGTTCCAACTTCAGTTATCTGGTTATCCTTTCCATAGAGCCACAGAACTTGCTGGCACCCGTTATCCACTGCTTCGCACTGGGCAAAAAGAGATGAGCCGTAATTCCTTTTAAGAAAGAGGGAACACACTGATTACGAACATACTTCATCCCGACCTCACCATCTTCTACACCCTAATATCCTCAGGTCTTAATTCACATTGTGATATAGTCAACGTACTATGTTCTTAATATACATACACTCTCTAGTTAACTGCTTAACCTTAACAGAAAACTTGTTAGAGAACTTAAGTGATCTAACTGCATTCATCTGAGAGAGAACAAAGCAAAATCTTGGAATCCTAACTTGAAAAGTAATGACACGAGAACACAGGTAAATAGCCAAGTTCACAAGAGCAGTTAAAAGTTATTTTTCCTCACACCAAGCAATTTTACATGAACTGTTTCATTTAAACCTCACAGAAATACTATGAGTAACCACTCTCATTATACCCACTGTTCAGATGAGAAACTGAGGCTTGGAGAGGTAACTTATATCAAGTTTACAGCAATTTAAGTAGAGCACCAAATCTGTGCTCTCTTATCTGGAAATTTCCCCCCATGCAGCACCACATCATTTTATTTATTTACTTATTTAATTTTTTGAAACATAATTGACTGTACATACCTGAGGAACACAGCATTGAATGCAAAATATGATGCTCAAATCAAGATAATTAGATATTCAACATTACACAATGTAATCACTTTTGAAGTCCTTTACCAATTTCTCTGAGACTTTTTAATATATCCAAAAAACACCTAATGCCCAATGTCTAAATTACCCAAAAGGTGGGACAAATGTTAAAAATCCCGATTCTGACTAAAAAAGTATTTCAAAAGCTCATTTTTCTCAATGCACATTATTTATCCCTGATTATTTAAAAATCAAAGAAACACAACACATCTTCAGGGAATGACAATTTAGTAATATTTTAAATTTATTATCTTTTATTTAAACTTAAATGGGAAAATTAGTGAGTATACTACAAAATACAGATACATGTTTTAGATAGAACACGAGAATCCCCAAGTATTTACTTGAGAGAGCTTGCTGCCTCCCTACACCTCCAGTCATGTAATTCACTTTCCTTGGCTTTCCGAGGACATTAGCAAAAAGTAACGTTTGTTTGAGAAGCAATCAAAAAAAACAACTAAAACTAGTACAAAGCATTAATGTAATCGCCCCTAAAATACCCACTTAGGCCTCTTAAAACTATTTCTTTTACATCCAGGTAGGATTAAAATTTGTAGTGTTCCCTAAATAAAAGCATAAATTAAGCATGAGCACCATATTAATAGTGATACCTGCCATTTTCATCCGCATAGCCTCCCTTCCCACTATATTCCCTTTATAAAAACGTGGCCCTTCCTATGGAGCCAAGTCATTCTGCTTAGATTGACAATCATAGCCTCATGCCTTGCCACAGTTGAATTAAAGGGTGGGCATGTCACCTAAGCTACTCATATGATTCCTTCTTTGGGCTCATTCACTCGCTCACTTTAATGTATGCAACCTGAAAGACAGGTATTTTCTCCCTTCCGGGGGGTTGCTTACTTGGTATGGTGTAAGCTCCACCCTTCACAGAAGAAAGCACCTGAAGTAGGAGAGCCCTAGGACAACACATAGGCAGAAGTGATGACAAGAAGGGGGAGGGGGAAGAGGCAGGTGGAGGGGCGGGTAGAGTTGCAAGGGCACAAGAAACCTGGCAATAATAATCTCAGTCCCTAGCAAGTCCACTGCTACCATCCTAGTCACAAGGGCAGTCAATGCCTTCTCCACTTAAGATTGTTTCGGGTTGGTTGTCTGACTTGCAACTGAAAGAATACTAACAGCTAAATATTCTAGAAAGCTGTGGAAAACAGAAATTATCCTATGTCTGTTGCAACTGGGGCATGAAGAGATTGACTCACACCAATGTAATGTTAAGATTCATTAGAACACCCTGACGCATAAACTTCAAAACACAGATGACAAAATGTAAAGTTTTGGTCAATCAGGAGATGATAAAAGTCTGGTATCTAGATAGAATGTTTTTACTTGTTTAATGACTGTAAAAAGTTAGGTCATACTTATTCAAAACTGATGGTAAATAGATGATAACTGAGTTAATTATGAACGCCTTCTAAGAATGACTATAAACCAGACTGCAGGGGAGTCCAGTGCAAAGATCCTGGGTTTGAGGTCGGCAGGCCTGGGTGCAGCTCTTGCACTTCTATGACATTCTATGGGTTTGGACAAATGCATAATGACATGTGTCGACCATGACGGTAGTCAGATGTTTTTTTTTTTCCTTTTTGTCTTTTCCCGTGTCCGGCAACGGATCGCAACCCTCAGTGTCGCCCCCGTACCAGACCGGGACCGGCAACGGGATCGCAACCCTCGGCGTTGCTCCCGCGCCTCGCTCAGCCAGTGAGCGGAAACCGGTCTGTATGTGGGATCCTAACCCTCGGCAGGAGCACCACCACGCTCGCAAGCGGCGCACTATAGCAGTGCGCCACCAGGCCGGCCCGGTAGATGCTTTCTAAGCTGATTTCTAATATTTACATGACAGCATAGGAATTTAAGAAATATTAAATTGTAGATTAAATTTGGTACATTATTAATACCATGTTCTAAGAATTAATTATTCAACTCACTGTGCAGTTTTTTTTTCCAAACACGTTAAATATTTACAGAAAGTAAATAAATATAGTTCTATATCCTCCCAATTATCAAAACAATGGTTAAAGTAGGTCAACCATCCTGATAAAGAGATAAAAGGATTGAACACGGGCTTCTGGAAGTACCTACTGTAATGCAAGAAACAATTAAGTGTCAGGTAATTACAAATCATTAAAATCAATGTCTCTGTGACAAGAATCCCGTACTTCAGTGCTTTTTTCCTCTTGCTTGTTTAGGCTGAAATTATCTCCTTTCCCTTAACTCACTAAAGCTTTTAAAATTTAGTTCTCACATTGATTTATTTGGACGTCTTTCTCCAACCCTGGTGTCCTGTCTCTGCCCAGACACTATGATAACCTTTTCCATAGGACATAGGATCTTGGAGTAGTATGTGCATGTGTGTGTCACTGTGCCCTACTATCACAATGTCAGCAAAGAAGAGATATGAGAGAGATGCTTGTGAAGGGCAAAATTTACCTACACAATACAAATGTGTGTGTATCTGTGTTGTATGGACATGTGTGTACAAAACTCGTTTTAAATTATTTATCACATAATATCACTGCCTTGATGAAAATGATCTACTGGCCACCAGTCACATTTAGAAAGCAATCCAAACCACTTCCAAAGGGCATAGTAATAATAATACACCAATCTAAAGTTGCCTCCAAACGTCTTTGGACTAAATAGGATGATATTAAGGGCATAATCGTTTGTTTCCCTTGTACCGTCCAAGCTGGAAGCATAGAAGTAGATTTGGAACCTTTTGGGCATAATAATAATAATACACCAATCTAAAGTTGCCTCCAAACGTCTTTGGACTAAATAGGATGATATTAAGGGCACAATCGTTTGTTTCCCTTGTACCGTCCAAGCTGGAAGCATAGAAGTAGATTTGGAACCTTTTGGAGTGACAGGCATATAGGTTAAAAATTCATTCTTTTGGTTACTGCCTTCCCTTTTGCCACTTTAGCTTTTATTTATGAACTCCAGTATTCTCCTCTCTAGTCTTTTCCTCTCCTAACACATTTCAAGTCAACTTCTATTGACCACGGTCCACCTGAACGTAGTGAGTCAAAGAATTCATTTTTTTAATAATAGACTTTCTTTTTTAGAGCACTTGTAGATGTACAGAAAAACTGAGCAGAAAGTACAGTGAGGAGCCATATGCCTCTTCCCAACCCCCTCTCAGTTTCTCCCATTATTATCACCTTGCCTGGATGGGGTGCACAAGTCCAGAATTTACATTAGGTTTTGCTCTGTGTTATACAAAAAGCATTAATTTTTAATTGGCTTATAGTGATCATGTATTCTGTGATACTGCACTATATCAACCTTTATACAATAAATTACAACCTGCCCAAATACCAGTTAATAAAGATTTCCCTGGGCTAGCCCCGTGGCTCACTTGGGAGAGTGCAGCACTGGAAGCACCAAGGCCACGGGTTCGGATCCTATATAGGGGTGGCCGGTGCGCTCACTGGCTGAGTGTGGTGCGGACAACACCGTGCCGAGGGTTGCGATCCCCTTACTGATCAAAAAAAAAAAAAAAAAATTCCCTGAAATTCCTATGTCCCCATGTTATATTTACCCTAGGCAAGTAGGGGGAGCTAGAAAGCAAGATTTAAGAAAAGGAACCGTTTTCCTTTTTACTTCTCATCAAGATTGTTAATTTACTGTCATGTGTACCCTAAGAGAAGTTTTAACAAAGTACTGCAGATGGTGTGCAGTGGTGCACACGCACATATTCTGTGAAAAAGTCTGAGCAGCAAAAAAAGAAATCAAGACAGTAAATAAAAGGAGCTTTCAACCTGGCTAGCCTAGGACATGGGAAGGAGTGCTCTACACCAGAAGGAAAATACAGTGACTTCATAGTTTAATGGGCTTTATTAGGATTTCTCTACCCATTGAGGGAATGCGGTTGCTGGAGCTGCCAACAGGGATGTTGGGACATAGAATTTTATAACAATTCTGTTTTGGAAGTGGGGGTTGGGAGGGAGGAGAGAAAGGAAATTTACCAAGACTACAGAAGGGTCAAAGCCAGCAGTCACCACTCTCTAACATCCCAGCAGCACGTCATTCAACTCTCCCTCCTTCCTGAATCTGCATGTTGTAGCAGGGCCCACAGGACTGCCACTGAGTCACCCCCAGGACTGTCGCTGCCCTGGCTATGTGATGCACATCACCACTTGACACAGACAAAGAAAGAGCCCACACTGCTTAATCCAGTTATTCTTGCTCACCCACAGAGGTAATCCAAATTCACGGCCAAGTCCACCCCTGAAATTGTCCAACACTTTTCAAATGCTCTTTTACATCCTGCCAGCTACATATGGCCTATGAGACTGGCCTGATGGAGCCAGAGCAGGGCTGTCCCTCAGCCAGTTGGCAGCAGGTGTGGCTACACTCTGTGGCAATGAAGACAGCACACTTCAGTGAAGCAGGCACCTTCCCCAGACAGGACTCCTTAGAGCCAACTGAGAGCCTCGGCCCCAGGACCAGATGGTCTTTAATGCCAACCAGCAGCCTGCAGCCAAGGAGGACCAGAGTCCAGGGCAGTTCATTCAAAGCTCTGGTTTAATTCCTGATTTAGTTACTTCGGTTCTTGCCTATGCATGACATGCAATGTTTCTCCCTTATAACGGGCCACATCCTTTAAACAACGAGCACATTTAAAACCCTGAAAACAGGAAACAGACATGAGCATTAAAGTTTGAGTATTATCCTAAGTACTCATATTGAAGTGAAATGGTAATTACTGCATGGTCGTGAAGGAGTCTCTCCTATAAACAGACACAGATTTACTTACCCTCCCATCTTGCAGTCCCCAGTTCCACCTTCCCAGGCTCTTACATACTTTGGATTAGCCCACAGGGACACAGGATTAAAGGTTCCACTTGAAAAGTAAGGTCCCACTGGGCTCAAGATTACAAAGAGCAGAGCTTTGGTAGGCTTCTTGACTCCAAGAGAAGGCTGCAATAAAGTAAAAGTACACACATCTGTAATTTAAAATGTAGACACAGTCCTAAAGTCTAGAATAGATCCGTAACTATCTCCCACAAGGGGCCGTCCAATCAAAGTCACACAAAGCCTAACAGTGTTTTAAGGAAAAAAAAAAAACCATACATATGCACAGAGAATAGAGTATTTACATTTCGTTTTGCTTTGCTCTCTGAGTTATGTTTTTAGAGAAAAAGTGAATTTGTCAATTTTTTTGTTTGTTCTTATTTGTTAGTAGGGTTTTTAGAGGGGAAGCATATTTTTAATAACTAGCTATACAACACCTATCCAGGTAGTACTGGTTGGGAATTCAGAAAAGGAAGAACCCAGACATGTTGTTAGTCTTTGGAGGTAAAATATAATATTAGCTTCTCTAACGTGCCCTTCTGTTTCACACCTAGTGACTGTGTCAGGACACACCAGGGCCTCCTGCAGCTGGTGGGCATAGGGAGTTGGCCATTACCACACCTGACTGTGCCAGGTGGCAAAGAGCAAGCATGCAGCCTCTCTAGCGGTAAAGACATCAAACAGGATAAATACCTTCAAAAAGGTAGGGGATGAATGACTCAGGAACTTGTGTGACAAATAACAAAGACAGAAGACAGCCTTTCCACAAACAGTAGAAAATCATAAGCCAGCAATCCAAATTCCTCTAGCACGAAAATAGTTATAAGTAATTAGGGTCAGGTGTTTTTTAAGAAAGGAAATTGAGAGAATGAAAGCTTGTTTTTTTCTGTTTGGCTGGTACAGGGATCAAACCCTGCACCCTGGTGTTATCAGCTCCATGCTCTGAACCAACTGAGCTAACCGGCCAGCCCCCAAGAGAGAGTGAAAGTTTTGAGGCCTATGTTTTATAAAGGCAAAAAAGGTCACTGGGTTGTTCTGTGCAATTCAAGACTACAGGAAATAAGAAAACAAGTCAGGACTATCATGTTAAGTCTCTGGATATATAATCTGCTTGTGTCCAATCTATTTAGCAGCGGGCCTGCCTGGATGGGGGCAGGTATCCATCATGCACAGAATGAGAATAACAAAGGAGGAGATTCAATTCTAGCTCATTTTGTGGCTTCATAATTTTTGTTGAAACTGGCTGAAAGTGGACTTTGGGATATTTTTATTTGAATTTTCGATCATACCTCCTCCTAGTATCCATTGCCCACTGTCCCTTGCCCACCACTTAACACCCAGATTATCAAAACTCAGGTAGGTAAAATATTCATGGGCATAAAAAAATGTGTCTGTTTATGTGCACACCGATGTTGTCTGAAAAGTGCACTACCACCAGGTAACAGGAAGAGGATTCCATCAGCGTTTCACGGGACATGCGGACCGAGCAGGGTCTGAGTGGCCACAGAGCAGACCAATGATGGATGCACACTACCACCAGGTAACAGGAAGAGGATTCCATCAGCATTTCACGGGACATGCGGACCGAGCAGGGTCTGAGTGGCCACAGAGCAGACCAATGATGGATGACCGAGTTAGAGAAATCAGTCAGCAAGCACAACAGGTTTGGGTTTTTTCCTTGCTTGTTCCTTAATGGGGGCTGAGTATTAAAGGATCACTTTTCTTCCAATGAAGGACGAAGAGCCTTAACACTTCATTTGCCTTTTTTGGTTTCATTGTTTGGGAGGGAAAATCTCAGCAAAATATACAAATCTGTCTTCCTTCCCAGCTCTGATAAAATCTGACTACTTTATCTCCTAGCTACTTTATCTGTAGCTATCAGTCTAGAA
>NW_007745625.1:13573-14537 GCF_000696425.1 Galeopterus variegatus
TGTATCACTTAAATTCCAAAGTCTCCCCTGAGTAATACCTGCATAACTAATCACCCATATGATGTCACTGGATTAAGTGCCCACATCTAAAACTCTTGATTGTAGCCATCATCATTCCAACAAACAAACAGACACACAAAAAAACCTTCTCCCTTACTCTTCCCCATCCCAAGAAATGGTTACTATCTAGTTGCTATGGCCCCAAAGTAAAACTTGACATCTCTCTTCTCACACCCACATCTAATCGATTAGGCAAATTGTGTAAGCTGCAATAAATATCCTTCAATATGTCTTGCTGTGGACTTGGGGATATGTCTATGGCAGAAATTTCTTGAAGACAAGCTATATTTTTAAGACTCCCAAATTTAATTTTCCTGCTTGTTTTAGTCTGTTTTGTGTTGCTATAACAGAAATACCTGAAACTGGGTAATTTATAAAGNCTCTGATAAAATCTGACTACTTTATCTCCTAGCTACTTTATCTGTAGCTATCAGTCTAGAACGGACCATGATACCCTTGTTTCATGGGTGCTGAAGCTCATTATTTAAGACTTTTTTATGGACCCTTGTAATGAAGAACTAAGAGAAGCTTGTCAACATAATTTAGAGATACAATATACTGGACATAGTCTCAATCATTTTCCTAGCTTCTAAGTTCCTAAATAGAATAGATTATTTGTTAACAGGCTAATAGCACTTTATTAGCTATCACATGAATGCCTGGGACTTTTCTCACTCAGGACTCATGTATTTTACACAACCTGCACTGTACTCAAAGAAGTACACAATAACTCATCATCATGGAAAATTTTTTCCTGAGATACATTTTTCACTTTGTTCACTTCCTTTTCCAGATTTCAATTAACAGGTAAACCTGCACTTGTTCCACTAGGTGGTGGTACAAAAAGCACAAATGGAAAACAGAAGCAATAATTCTATACATTAAATCTATTTCTAGAAAAAAA
>NW_007745626.1:0-849 GCF_000696425.1 Galeopterus variegatus
TTGGGGAAAACATAGCCAGGGATGAATGAAGGGAAAGAATCTATACAAAGAAGTTTTGTTTAAGTCTTTCTAGATACTTCCTTCTATCCTTGCCTCCTCAGTGCTGTGACTGTCTCCCGTCTGATTCACCCAATGGTGTTCCTTGTAAAGTCTGGGATTGCAGAGATTAAACACTCCTTTTCAATGATACCCTTACAGAGAGTCACATGGGGACCTCCCTGCCATTTCTAGCTAAGCTCATCCTCTTCTTCTTCTGGAACTTCTGAGCGGGCACCAGGGCCAGTCTATGTGATCTGTCGCAGGACTGGATGGAGAGGAGGGCACGCTTTCTTTTCTTCATAGATCCCGATTAAGGCAGAATGAGAGAATCCCAACAGAATAAAATGTTATTTTTTTAAGCAGTTTAGAGTAGGGATTTTAAATGTTTTTCATGGCAAACCATAATGGGGTTTTAGAATTAATCTCAAGAAGGGTATATATCCTCATGTCTTTCCATCGAAATCCATTTTTCCTAACAATTGTCTGGCGCAGTAGGTGTTCTCTCTCTCCAGCTCATTAGAGCAAGTGAAACGATAGATACCATGCTAGTGGTAAAGTCAATTGCCTGTTATCAGAGATTTAACTGCTATGGACTTGCATATGCTTTTTTCCCAGTATCTAATTTTATGAAGTAGAAGCATCTGAGTGCTCTGCTTTTTAGAATGATCAAACTATATCACTCTGCAATAAAAATTCCTGTTGCAACAAAGAAATTTCAGGCACATTCAAGGACTGCAAGGTTGAAACACGCCAGACCATTTTACATGTTGGAGAGATTAAATAATGATTCTCTACCATTGTATAAGTTTG
>NW_007745626.1:6061-6866 GCF_000696425.1 Galeopterus variegatus
AATTCCTTTCCCAAATCAAATTAGAATCATCAAAAAAGAAAATCCTCAAACTGAGAAACACATTTGGCAAGAATATAAACAGGCCCTGGTTTGTTTCCTCATTTCCATTGATGATATCCCCCAGTTCTGTTCTTAAAGTCATTTTAATCAACTCTTATTTTGGGTTAACAAAACGCTAATTTAGAAATCTGGCTCACAGCTTCCAGGGGAGCTTTTCCACAGCTCTCTGTAGCTGTTTTATCCCTTTAGCACACCAGAAGAAAAACAAAATTCTGCGTGAAAATTTTCTAGTAAAAATTCGTAAAATCTCTAGTGACAGACACTGGATTGGCTTATTCAGCATCTTTTCCATCTTCCTCCTGTGTGCCTTTTTGACCAGCAGAGGCTATGAAAACCCAAAATCCTTTGTAGTGAGGGCTCCAGATATGATTTAGGTTCCACCTGTTCAACACTTGAATTTGGAGCTAAGTTGGGAGGGGGGAGTGTTATCCCAAAACAGCATTCTGTGCACGAGGTATGTCTAACGACTCGGCAGCTACGCTGGTCTCTACCCAACTCTTTAATTCTTCACGTGATTTCTGCTGAAAATACAAATCCTAGTTTTACAAAACAGAATAGAGAAATAACGAAGAAAAGAGAAAGGCTAGCAAACGATCTCTAGATTTAAATCCTTTTTCTAGTATTTCATCTATTCTCTAAAAAGTCTATGCGGGACACAGGATATACAAGTGAAATGAGTATCACGGTTTGAATACCAGCCATATGTTGATGACCCCTAAATTTATAGCTCTGGCCCTAACTTCCT
>NW_007745626.1:8592-9428 GCF_000696425.1 Galeopterus variegatus
GACTGAGTTTTAAAACTATAAATCAGATATCATTCGCCTGATTAAAACCTCTAACAGCTTCCATTGCACTGAGCAGAAAAACCACACTCCCACCACGTGATCCTCCCCTGCCTCCCTCCCCAGCACCCCTCTTTCCACTCTCAGCAACTTAGACACGTACTGTCTTCCTGTCCTCAAACAGGCCAACTGTGTCCCAACCCAGGGCCTTTGCACTTGTGTTTCCTTTGCTTACAGCACTCTCCCCTCGAATCTTCCCCTGCTGGCTCTTTACCATCCAGGTTTTAATTGAAAGTTGATTCACAGGACACTTCCTTGACCTCCCATTCGGAAATAGCACCTCCCACCTCGGTTACCATCAAGTTACCTCTTGTCTTATTCATAGTCCTCATCACTAACTGAAATGATGTTGTTGACTTGTTACCTATGTCCCCCACTCACACATAAGCTACATGACCACAGAAAACATCCTGCCTTATTCATTGCTGTATCTCCAGTACCTAGAAAAACGCCAGTAATAAATATTTGTTATGTGAACAAACATCTTGCTTCACTCAATAGATCCTTTCTCACGTTCAACAAGAATGTCTTTCTTCCCTCCCCAGAGCTTCTCCTGACAAATCCACACCTTCGAGGGGACTTGCTCAGTCTGAGGGGTTACCATTTTCTCAGAGAGAGAACTGGAAACCAGCCCCGTTAGCCGAGGACGTGATCTCCCAAATCGATTTGTCTGCTCGTGTCTCCCTGAAAGAAATTTGGAAACAATGTATCCCTTACTCATTTTTGTTTAACTTGATATCATCAGAAATCTTGGAAAAACTGAAATATTATTGATATCA
>NW_007745626.1:11406-12319 GCF_000696425.1 Galeopterus variegatus
TTTCCTTTTCCTTAAGTCTTTACAGTATCCACCACCATTGCATTCAAGGAACTTTCTGTCAAACTGATCTTATATTTCAAGGTTGATCTTGACTACTAGAAATTTCCAGATTCAAAAGAACAAGTCACTAGTAATAACAGCTACACAGTTCCCATGTCAACCATTGCTCATAGACATAATAAATAATATCGGACAAACTAGTGACAAAGTAACCCTTCTAAGACAATGAATAACCCTTGATAAAATTCAACCCTAGTTCTCAACACTCTTGTGTGTATACAGGTAATCAGTGCCTCAGTTTACTATTTCTTCAAATACTTAAAAGACAGAAACAGTCAAATATACTACCATAAAGTTTAGCCAACTACTAAAATAATCCTAAGAGGATCAAATGAGATAATACATGAAAGCACTTAGAAAAAGCTTGAAAACAGTATGAACTCAAAAACTGTGTGGTAACATTATAATTTATTACTATTATGATTAAAGCAAATACATCAAACATTACAACTAGACACATTCCCTGTAGATTCTTCAATTTGGTCAATTGTTGTAAGCTTAATTATCCTCCACAAAAAAACAGACAATTCCATATTCACATTACATTCAGATGTTTCTAATATGTTTGAAATAAGTTCTAGACATCTCTATCAATATCCCCCAAATTTTTTAAACAGAAAATATAACAATTTATGGCCATTAAGGTTCTATGCATGAAAAAAAAAATCAATGACTGCACCTCTAATTTTGCATTCTATGTTAATTGCACATCTACCAAGAGGTAAACAGTCACCTCCAAAAATGTAAAGACCACTCTTACACCACAGTGTGTGTGTGTACCGATTTTTTTTAAATTCCTTTCCCAAATCAAATTAGAATCATCAAAAAAGAAAATCCTCAAACTGAGAAACAC
>NW_007745626.1:13781-14535 GCF_000696425.1 Galeopterus variegatus
TGAAATTTATTGCTTACAGTTTCAGAGGCTGGGAAGCCCAAAGTCCAGGGAACACATCTGGCAAGGGTCTTCCTTGGTGGTGGCTTCAGTGATGCAGGGGTCTCACATGGCGGAAAATGGCAGAGCAGAGAGAGCCCTCATTTGTTCTCCATTTAAAACTCTCAGAACCACACCCACAACCACCATTAAACCATCAGCTTAATCTCCTCTTCAAGGCCCCACCTTTCAATTACCATAATAGGACTTCCCACCCTCAAAAGTTACAATGGAGATCAAGTTTCTAATATGTAAATTTGGGGGAACACAATTTAATCCTTACCAGCCCCAAATTCATATATGCAGTGACTCCTTAAGGCCACTGTATCGCTGTCTCACTGTCTCAAATTTTACATGCCCTGAAAGGAAAAGGAGCTAGATATTTCCCACCAAACCTGGCTCCAGTCTTCTCAATCTCAGTTAATGGCCAGGACATAAAAGTGCTCTGTGATTCCTCTCCCAGACTGTCCTTTGCTTGTAAAAATAGTATAAATTCAGCAGTGAGTCCTGCTGCCTCTACCGCTAGGATAGCCTGGACCTCGCCCCCACCTCTTTAGACAAGTCACTTGCAGGCTGTGGCAATCATCACCTAAGTGGCCACCCTACCTTCCCCTTCCTCATCCCTTTCCCTGTAGTCCATTCTCTACATGGCAGCCAGACTGAGTTTTAAAACTATAAATCAGATATCATTCGCCTGATTAAAACCTCTAACAGCTTC